>NC_061850.1:3713065-3725565 GCF_019202785.1 Penaeus chinensis | reverse complement strand
AAAAAAAGCTACTAGGGGTCATTCAGAGCGAGGCGAGGGTCTCTGCAATTATTAAGACGGTTTTTTCCTCCTCTTCTTCAACCACTATTCCCCAGATTAAACGTTTCTAAAGAGCGGTGGCACAGATCAAAGTCCCTCTTTGTCTCGTGTTCTGACTGCTTCTCGTGACTGCCCGCCCTTTAGTCTCGCTCTTGGGGCTCTTCTTTTTTTTCTTCTTCTCTTCTCCTCTCTCTCTCTCTCTCTCTTCTCTCCTTCATCTCTCTCTCTCTCTGTCTTCTCTCCTCTCTTTTATCTCTTTATTTCCCCCCTTTTTCTTATCTCCCTCCCTCTCGGCCACTTCTCTCTTTCCCTTTTTCTCCCCCCTTCTTTTATTCCCTCTTCTTTTTATCTCCCTCCCCTCTCTTCACTCACCCCTCTTTATCTCTCCCTCTCTTTTTCTCCTCCTTTTCCTTTATCTCCCTCCCTTCTCTTTATCTCCCTCCTCTCTTTATCCCTCCCTCTTTCACTCCCTTCTCATCTCCCTTCTTCATTCCCTCCTTTTCTTCATCTCCTCCCTCTTCTCTTATCCCTCTTCTTTAAACTCCCTCCTCTCCTTTCTCCCTCCCTCTCTTTATCCCCTCCCTCTCTTTATCTCCCTCCCTCTCTTTATCTCCCTCCCTCTCTCTTTATCTCCCCCTCTCTTCTTTTCTCCCTCCCTTTCTCTCTCTTTATCTCCCTCCCTCTTTTATCTCACCCCTCTCTTTATCTCCCCCCCTCTCTTCATCTCCCTCCCTCTCTCTTTATCTCCCTCTCTCTCTTTATCTCCCTCCCTCTCTTTATCTCCCTCCCTTCTTTTATCTCCCTCCCTCTCTTTTATCTCCCTCCCTCTCTCTTTATCTCCCTCCCACTCTTCATCTCCATCCCTCTCTCTTTATCTCCCTCCCTCTCTTTATCTCCCTCTCTCTCTTTATCTCCCTCCCTCTCTTTATCTCCCTCCCTCTCTTTATCTCCCTCCCTCTCTTCATCTCCCTCCCTCTCTCTTTATCTCCCTCTCTCTCTTTATCTCCCTCCCTCTCTTTATCTCCCTCCCTCTCTCTTTATCTCCCTCCCTCTCTCTTTATCTCCCTCCCTCTCTCTTTATCTCCCTCCCACTCTTCATCTCCATCCCTCTCTCTTTATCTCCCTCCCTCTCTTTATCTCCCTCCCTCTCTCTTTATTTCCCTCCCTCTCTTTATCTCCCTCCCTCTCTTTATTTCCCTCCCTCTCTTTATCTCCCTCCCTCTCTCTTTATCTCCCTCCCTCTCTTTATCTCCCTCCCTCTCTCTTTATCTCCCTCCCTCTCTTTATCTCCCTCCCTCTCTTTATTTCCCTCCCTCTCTTTATCTCCCTCCCTCTCTCTTTATCTCCCTCCCTCTCTTTATCTCCCTCCCTCTCTTTATCTCCCTCCCTCTCTTTATCTCCCTCCCTCTCTCTTTATCTCCCTCCCTCTCTTCATCTCCCTCCCTCTCTCTCTTTATCTCCCTCCCTCTCTTTATCTCCCTCCCTCTCTTTATCTCCCTCCCTCTCTTCATCTCCCTCTCTCTCTTTATCTCCCTCTCTCTCTTTATCTCCCTCCCTCTCTTTATCTCCCTCCCTCTTTTTATCTCCCTCCCTCTCTTCATCTCCCTCCCTCTCTTTATCTCCCTCCCTCTCTTCATCTCCCTCTCTCTCTTTATCTCCCTCTCTCTCTTTATCTCCCTCCCTCTCTTTATCTCCCTCTCTCTCTTTATCTCCCTCCCTCTCTCTTTATCTCCCTCTCTCTCTTTATCTCCCTCCCTCTCTTTATCTCCCTCCCTCTCTTCATCTCCCTCCCTCTCTCTCTTTATCTCCCTCCCTCTCTTTATCTCCCTCCCTCTCTTTATCTCCCTCCCTCTCTTCATCTCCCTCCCTCTCTTCATCTCCCTCTCTCTCTTTATCTCCCTCCCTCTCTTTATCTCCCTCCCTCTCTTTATCTCCCTCCCTCTCTTCATCTCCCTCTCTCTCTTTATCTCCCTCTCTCTCTTTATCTCCCTCCCTCTCTTTATCTCCCTCTCTCTCTTTATCTCCCTCCCTCTCTCTTTATCTCCCTCTCTCTCTTTATCTCCCTCCCTCTCTCTTTATCTCCCTCCCTCTCTTTATCTCCCTCCCTCTCTCTTTATCTCCCTCCCTCTCTTCATCTCCCTCCCTCTCTCTCTTTATCTCCCTCCCTCTCTTTATCTCCCTCTCTCTCTTTATCTCCCTCCCTCTCTTTATCTCCCTCTCTCTCCTTATCTCCCTCTCTCTCTTCATCTCCCTCCCTCTCTTTATCTCCCTCCCTCTCTTTATCTCCCTCTCTCTCTTCATCTCCCTCCCTCTCTCTTCATCTCCCTTCCTCTCTCTTTATCTCCCTCCCTCTCTTTATCTCCCTCCCTCTCTTTATCTCCCTCCCTCTCTTTATCTCCCTCTCTCTCTTTATCTCCCTTCCTCTCTCTTTATCTCCCTCCCTCTCTTTATCTCCCTCTCTCTCTTTATCTCCCTTCCTCTCTCTTTATCTCCCTCCCTCTCTTTATCTCCCTCCCTCTCTTTATCTCCCTCTCTCTCTTTATCTCCCTTCCTCTCTCTTTATCTCCCTCCCTCTCTTTATCTCCCTCTCTCTCTTTATCTCCCTTCCTCTCTCTTTATCTCCCTCCCTCTCTTTATCTCCCTCCCTCTCTTTATCTCCCTCTCTCTCTTTATCTCCCTTCCTCTCTCTTTATCTCCCTCCCTCTCTTTATCTCCCTCCCTCTCTTTATCTCCCTCCCTCTCTTCATCTCCCTCTCTCTCTTTATCTCCCTCCCTCTCTTTATCTCCCTCTCTCTCTTTATCTCCCTTCCTCTCTCTTTATCTCCCTCCCTCTCTTTATCTCCCTCTCTCTCTTTATCTCCCTCCCTCTCTTTATCTCCCTCTCTCTCTTCATCTCCCTCTCTCTCTTTATCTCCCTCTCTCTCTTTATCTCCCTCTCTCTCTTTATCTCCCTCCTTCTCTTTATCTCCCTCCCTCTCTTTATCTCCCTCTCTCTCTTTATCTCCCTCTCTCTCTTTATCTCCCTCCTTCTCTTTATCTCCCTCCCTCTCTTTATCTCCCTCTCTCTCTTTATCTCCCTCTCTCTCTTTATCTCCCTCCCTCTCTTCATCTCCCTCTCTCTCTTTATCTCCCTCTCTCTCTTTATCTCCCTCCTTCTCTTTATCTCCCTCCCTCTCTTTATCTCCCTCTCTCTCTTTATCTGTAGTGAGCTGACACCTCAGCTTACTACATGCCGCTATCGCCCCTGTGTCAGGCCACATAAGTTTTCGTAACATGCCCCCGACTATCCCTGGCGCCTGGCTGTGACAGAAACAAATATAGATGGCGCAGAAGGCGATTCTGCAGAGGACCTGCCTGCAGGAGACGCTGACGAGCGAACACGGACACCTTGGATGAGATGCTGCAATCCTTACTGAGGAGGAGGATGGCATGATTTGTGAGACAGACTTTTGGCCCTGAAATACTTGAAATAACGCTGGAAAATACATATTTCTGAAAACTGGCGACAGAAAACGGAGTGCAGTTGTTTGGCGCCAGAACCTGGTTGGCTAGCCAGCGTAATTTTATTTCCTTTTATTTTCAAAATCATGTATATATTTTATGTTCCTTTTATTTATATAAGAAATGTCATGTGTTTTTATTAAAGACCTCCTCTGCAAATATGTAATGCAAATGAGCAATCTCACAAAATATAAGATAGAAGCTGTAACGTCTCAAGGAGCAGACGACACTCTTAAGAATAACGAGTCTTGCTGCGCAGACTCCGTAGTTAACGAACTTGGCGCACAACCTTATTCGTATAAAAGGTCGGGTCAACGACCTTGTAAGAGAAGTTGCGGATATCTTGGCTCAGTGAACTACGCTCGGTCTTTCCTTCAGAAAGCCGGCGTTTTAACGAACTTTTATTCATTTTGGATTACCCTGTTTTAACGAAGGATTTACGAAGCTGAGCAGTTACAGCGGTTTTTAAAAGGTATTGTTTTTCTGTTTTTATTGAGATTGCTCGAGGAGGTTTTATTTGTATGTTTCTTTTATGGTTTAATAATAATAACTTAACGAACTGGCTTTTGTTTTTATGTCATTACGTTTTATTTTCTTGATTTTAAGTAAATGAGAAGGCTAAATCCTTTTCTGCTTTTTAAATGTCTCACTGAACTTGTGGAACATGCTTGTTTGGTGAATTCTCAGTTATTTCGTATTTTCTTATGTTCTTTATTTGTAAACCTTCGTACTCTTGCTTAACGAGAGTACATTGACGACACAACGTAACATTCAGACTTTTCCTTCAGTCAGGTTAGATTCCGCTACCACATGATAACTCTAACCTGCTCTTAAGTACCGAACCCTCTGTATTCTTTTGTGCCGAAACAGGATGCACGAGATCTCTCTCACATGCTCCTACGGCCCGTCCAGGGATAGCCTCTCCCTACAGGACGTTTTTGGTTGGCAGCGTCGGGATTGAAAAGTCTGTTTTACGGAGCCAGTTGGTTGCGTAATCTTGTGTTGTCTTGTTGATGTTAGATATCATGCCTTTGGTATTTTTACGGAGCCAGTTGGTTGCGTAATCTTGTGTTGTCTTGTTGATGTTATGTATCATGTTATGTTTGCGGAGCCAGTTGGTTGCGTAATTTTGTTGTGTCTTATTGATGTTACGTATCATGTCTTTGGAATTTTAAGAGATTTTGCCAAACAACCTGAAAGCTAAACGTGATAAAGACTGACTTAACGAAATATTTTGATTAAAGTGTATTTTGAAAGTAAAGTAATTACTGTGAAACAATTAGTTTTTGTACTTTATCATCTAATTTTAATGCAGTATTTCTTATGAATTTTGGTTTTGGTATTTACCAGTTTTTACCTTTTTAACTTTCAGATAAGTGTTTTGTGTACATTTTATATTTACATTTTCTTGTTCGTGTGTGTTACATGCTGAATTTTCTTGTTGCTGTTTACTGAAAGTGAGGTGCATAGATTACCGCTTTTGGTTGTCGTATTCTTCTGATTTTAATCATGGTGAAACTCAGGAAAAGGAAGCCGCAGATATCTGATCTTGATGAAGAGATAGCGCTGGTAGATGAGGTCACTGAATTAAGGGGGATGCTCAAAGAGTTGTCAGGTCAGATGGCACGCCTTGACAGGCAGAGGGAGAAAGATCGTGAAGAGATGAAGGCAATGCTGGAGAAGTTGACATTAAATTCAAATACCGAGGCTAATATTGGTTCTCCAGAGCCGCAAGGTGCCACGGCACTCTCTCCTGGTAACATGTCACCCTCGACAGGAGCTGTTCCTAAGAGAACTCAGCTTAGAGCACCGATTAGGGAGTTTTCTCCTCCGGCATTAACACCAGTAACTCCTCATTTGCCTCAGTCCCGTTTTGTGCAGGAAAATACTGGGCCTTTATCTAGTAGACCACAGGTGCCACCTCGTACTCTGTTTACACCTCCTGTAGTTCAGCAACATGCAGCCCCACAGCCAACCTATGTCATAGTGTCTGATCGTGATGGTATCACGAAGTTTAAAGCTGAAGCCCCTGCTTCTCAACCACTTCGGAGAAACCAGGAAGTGGAGGGATGGCTTAGGCAGCTGGAGAATACCATTAAGCCAGCTACTGATGAGGCATTAATTCGTGCTGCAAAGGCACACTGTCGAGGTCAGGCAGACGTGATTATCAACTCACCCATTTTTGATGATATTTATACATGGGCTGAGTTTCGCCAAAAGATACGGCAAAAGTTCAGAGGGACATGCTCTGCCTCTGACTTCTTTACTCTTTTGTATGAGGTACGCATGATGGCAGGTCAGGCACCCTTAGATTTTCATACCACTCTTGAGGGGATGGTCTATCAGGGTTATCGGGACCATCGAGAAGCAGTTGGAAACCCTGAAGAATTGGTACGAAGGGTCTTTCTCCAAGGATTGCCTGGCTGGCTGAGGGAATTGCTTGCCTTAAAAGAAGGTGACTCTGTCCAGTCACTTGTTGAAACTGCACAAAGACTGTGGAATGCTCGAGTGGGCATTAGGAATGATGATGAGCCACCAAAGCTCCCTGCAGCACCTCGCAGAGGAGAGATTTCAGAAGTCTCACGAGTCCCACCTCGTCCAATCCGTCGGAGAGATCAGCATTCTGTTCTGGTTTGCTGGGGGTGTCGGCGAGAAGGACATTTTCGTAAAGAGTGTCCCTTTCAGAACCTCCAGAGTGGAGATGCTCCAGCCATCTCTGGGTATCGGAGGAGCCAAAACAGGGTCCACTTCCGTGGACCACACGAGTATATCCGCAGGCAGACAACCGTTGATCGAGGCTGCGGTCCAGACAGTGACCTTGAATGAAATTGTTACACAAGGACCTTGTGGGAGGCCCCTTGTAAAGATACGTGTGCATGGAATGCCTATGACAGCTTTCATAGATACAGGGTCTGAGGTCACTCTCTTAAAGATGGAAGGGACTAAGTCAATAACCCCAAAGAGAATCTACCACCAAGTTCGTGGCCTTCGGGGAGTGTCAGGTCGACTCTTTGAAGCCACCTCTGAGTGGGATGTAGAGATTTCCTTGGGAAATGGTAGGAAGACACGGCGGTGCCATCACAGGGTGTGTGTGGTGGAAGGTGTCGACTTTCCAGGGGACATCCTGATTGGGATGGATTTTCTTCGGAGGTTTTGTTACAGATTAGTGCATAAGAATGTTCCTCAAAAGGCTTATCTAAGACTTGGAGGAGTGACTCTCCCTGTCACTTACACTGATGGGTGTACATTAGGCATTTCTGGCATATCAGAGTTTGTTCCACCTGAACATAGCCAAAGGCTTGCCATAAGAAGGACCACACAATGCCTTTCTCGTAGTGGACGATACATCCATGTGACTGTTCCTGAAGCTTTTAACCATAAGGAGGTCATTATTGAAGGAGGTACAGATAAGATAATTGTCCCTCGGACAGTAGTTATACCTAAAGGTGGTGTTGCTTCTGTGTGGGTGGTAAATGGAGGAACACGTCCAGTATGCCTGCAGAACGGCACGCACATAGCAACTGGTCAACTGTGCACAGTGATGGAATTAGATCACCTCTCTAAAGAGCCCAGTCTTGTGGGAGAGACTCAAGAGAGACAGATGAGTAAAGATTCATCTGAACATAACATAGATGATGATGATGGTATACCTGACCCCCATTTTAGTTTTGATAAAGAAGATGATTTTGATCTTGCTTATGGTCAGTTGGATTTTGGGTATAATGATAATGATTTTGTTGTGTTCCCGGAAATAAGCTTAGATGATCCTCCTGAGGTGTCAATGCTGACAGCAGTACGAGATGAGGTTAAAGCTGGTCCCAATTTAAGTCATTTGCCTGATAAAGAGCAACATGATATATTTTCTTTGCTGGCTAATTATCCCAATTTGTTCAGTGGGGACAAATTCACAATTGGTACTGTACCAGGAATCCAGCATCACATCCCTACACATGCGACTATACCTCTCTGCACACGCCAATGGCGTTTACCTGAGGCAGTCAAGCAGCAGATCAGGCAGGAGTGTGATGCCATGCTTGAGGTCGGTGTTATCGAGCCTAGTACCTCCCCTTGGCTCTCTCCTGTCGTCCTTGTCAAGAAGAAGGATGGTACAGTACGTTTCTGCGTCGACTATAGGCAACTTAACTCTGTAACCATAGCAGACACTTATCCCTTACCAAGGATTGATGAGTTAGTTGATGAACTGAGGGACACTGCAGTTTTCTCCTTGCTTGACAGTCGAAGTGCCTATTGGAGTATCCCAGTGGCACCTGAGGATAGGCCTAAGACTGCCTTCAGTGATGGCTATCGCCTCTTCCAATGGCGTCGTATGCCTTTTGGGCTTTCCACCGCCCCAACTACCTTTCAGAGAACCATGAATGCTGTACTTAGTCCAGTCTTGGGTAGGCATACTTTAGCATATTTGGATGACATTGTTATCTACAGCAAAACATTTGAAGAACACCTTCAACATCTTAAAGAAACCTTGGATATTCTTGACTGTGCTGGTTTTAAACTCAATGCTAGCAAGTGTGAGTTTGTTGTTCAGAATTTCCGATTCCTAGGCTTCCGCATTACTCCAAATGGGATCTTACCAGATCCAGACAAAGTACGTGCCATCTCGGAGATGCCCCCTCCAAAGACAGTTAGAGGTGTGCGGAGATTTTTAGGAGCCTCTGGATTTTTCCGTAAACATGTTCCCAATTATGCTAAGATGGCCTATCCATTAACACAACTTATCAAAAAGGAGCAGAGATTTAAGTGGACTAAAGACTGTCAAGAAGCATTCCAGGCACTCAAGGATGCTTTAATTAGTGCACCAGTGTTGCAGAAGCCCAACTTTGATCTGCCTTTTGAAATTCATACTGATGCATCCCAAGTTGCCATAGGGGGATGTCTGATGCAAAGGCAAGGTCAGAACCCACCACATGCCATAGCTTATTTCAGCCGGAAGCTGCGAGGCCCTGAAACCAGATACTCTGCCACTGATGCTGAGGCTCTTGCAGTGGTTGAGAGTGTAAGATCTTTTGATCCTTATGTTTTTGGTCACAAGTTTACAGTATATACTGACCACAGACCTTTGTGCTTTGTATTTACAAAGACCACAAAGTCCCCACGAATGTCCAGATGGGC
Source organism: Penaeus chinensis (assembly GCF_019202785.1). Classification (NCBI taxonomy): domain Eukaryota; kingdom Metazoa; phylum Arthropoda; class Malacostraca; order Decapoda; family Penaeidae; genus Penaeus; species Penaeus chinensis. The sequence goes on along the minus strand of NC_061850.1, from coordinate 3,716,895 downwards.
TTATGAACTCTCAGGTTATTCCTTCAGAATACTGTACAAACCTGGTACATCCCACCATGTACCAGATATGCTGAGTCGAAACGTGAGTTCCATTTGCATGTCTAATCCTGACCCAAAAACAATGCGTTCAGAACAATTAAAAGATCCAATGTGGCATGACATTGTGGCATTCTTGGAAGAGAAAGCTACTCCTCAGAGGAAATCTCCACTCCCTCTAGATGAGTTTGAACTTCAGAATGGTGTTCTCTATCATGTAAGAACTTTGCCTGACAGAATTGTCAGTCAGCTTGTTGTCCCAAGGCAGCTTCGCAGAAGCGCTATAAAGTTAGCACACTCGTCACCCTTAGCTGCTCATCCTGGAGTATTTAGGACCTTTGTTAAACTAAAGGATATGTTTTATTTTCCGAATATGCTTCGGGATGTTAAAGAATATGTGGCTGCATGTGAAGCATGCCAGCGGCGTAAGGGCAGCCCAAGAAAAGCTCCTTTAGCAAAGGCACCAGATATATCAGTGCCTCTTGAGAAAGTGAGTGCCGACCTCATTGAATTGGGGATATCCCAAGCAGGCTATAGATATTGCTTGACAATTGTGGATCATTTGACTCGCTATGTCCAAATTATTCCTCTTAAGACTAAGGATGCAGGTTCAGTGGCTGATGCCATGTTTAATGAGTTTATTTCTGTGTTCGGTCCTCCTCGTCTCATACAAACAGATGGAGGGTCTGAGTTTAACAACCGTCTATTCAAAGAATGTTGCCGTTTGTTGCAGATACAGACCACTCTAACTACAGCTTATCATCCTCAAGCAAACGGGATGATAGAACGGACAAATAGGGTTGTTAAAGATGCTATTGCTTCTCTTGCTAACACAGCACCAGGTATGTGGGAACAGCTGGTCCCTCAAGTGAGACTAGCTCTTAATAGTGCAATCCACCGTAGTACAGGGGACCAACCTTTGTACCTGATGACTGGCCATCATGGCCACTTTCCAATTGGTCTCACCAATGACCTAGTTTATAATTCAGAAGCATCCAGATCCTTCCATAGAGCTCTTAAGATAGCTCGTCAGGTAGCACTTGAGACGACAAAAACAGCTAGGGAGAGGTGGAAGAGAGATTATGACAGACAGACAGCAACTGCAAAGCCTCTTGAGGAAGGACACCTTGTACTTTATAAGAACCGTGTACAGAAACACGGACCTGATAAGCTGCTGAACCCACGATGGTCAGGTCCAGCACGTATTAAAAAGAAGATTGGTCCTGTAACTTTCTTGTTAAAAGATGTCTCACGTCCATTTACTGAGAGACAATGTCATATAAATGACATCAAACCGTTTCAGGTCTTGGGTGAAGTTACTTATCCTGACCTTTACGATGAATATGGCCCAGATTATGTGGACCCACTGTTAGATGATGAAGCTGAACCAGGAGTGATGCTGCTTGCATCCTGCCTTGTCAGTCCTAAGTGATTATATGTACATATGTTTGTCATTCCAATTTTTTAAAATTTGCATACATGTTTTTTTTATTAGTTTCAAGCACTTTTATGTTAAAGTTAATCCTAATTCTTATGGTGAATTAACTACATGAGTCACCTGCCAGTCCTTGCCAGTCTGAATTGTTTGTGTAACAAGCCATATTATCCTCCCTCAGTTTACTAAGCAGTCTTAATAAACATGGATGAGCAATACCGTTTCATATTTGAGATATGTCATATTTGAACTCTTAAAGTAATAAATGAGCCAGCGCAACTCAAGGGGTTTGGGAAGGGATTCTTTTTTTTTTCTGTTGTCAGATTGTGAGCCATGGATTACACCCTGACCCATGCCTGTGATGTCCTGTGGTTCGAGAGACTCGAGGTGGACCATGAAGCCTTAGCAGAGAACACTGAGGCTGTGCGCTGTGAACTACACTAGATGAGCAGTTGGTTCCGGAGAACAGTGCTGAGTCGCCTCGAACATTACCCCGTCAGAGGAGGAGGAGGAGGACCTGCCGGACTCTGGATGGCCTTATCACACCCATGAGACGATTCAGAGGGAGCAGGAGGTCATCCCCCTGGACTGTCGGGAGGACTTCACAGCTACCTTCGGAAAGGAGGGTCAAGACGAGCGTCGTCACGTCGTCTCAAGATGCCCCTGTGACTTGCTGAGTGGACCCAGAAACGACCTAGCAGAGGACGTGGGAAAGACTCGACCGGAGGAGCAGTTGGACTTCGAGGGCCAGCTAGATGAGACGTCGTGGACTTCGCTCTACTGGGTGGGGGAGGGGTTGTAGTGAGCTGACACCTCAGCTTACTACATGCCGCTATCGCCCCTGTGTCAGGCCACATAAGTTTTCGTAACATGCCCCCGACTATCCCTGGCGCCTGGCTGTGACAGAAACAAATATAGATGGCGCAGAAGGCGATTCTGCAGAGGACCTGCCTGCAGGAGACGCTGACGAGCGAACACGGACACCTTGGATGAGATGCTGCAATCCTTACTGAGGAGGAGGATGGCATGATTTGTGAGACAGACTTTTGGCCCTGAAATACTTGAAATAACGCTGGAAAATACATATTTCTGAAAACTGGCGACAGAAAACGGAGTGCAGTTGTTTGGCGCCAGAACCTGGTTGGCTAGCCAGCGTAATTTTATTTCCTTTTATTTTCAAAATCATGTATATATTTTATGTTCCTTTTATTTATATAAGAAATGTCATGTGTTTTTATTAAAGACCTCCTCTGCAAATATGTAATGCAAATGAGCAATCTCACAAAATATAAGATAGAAGCTGTAACGTCTCAAGGAGCAGACGACACTCTTAAGAATAACGAGTCTTGCTGCGCAGACTCCGTAGTTAACGAACTTGGCGCACAACCTTATTCGTATAAAAGGTCGGGTCAACGACCTTGTAAGAGAAGTTGCGGATATCTTGGCTCAGTGAACTACGCTCGGTCTTTCCTTCAGAAAGCCGGCGTTTTAACGAACTTTTATTCATTTTGGATTACCCTGTTTTAACGAAGGATTTACGAAGCTGAGCAGTTACAGCGGTTTTTAAAAGGTATTGTTTTTCTGTTTTTATTGAGATTGCTCGAGGAGGTTTTATTTGTATGTTTCTTTTATGGTTTAATAATAATAACTTAACGAACTGGCTTTTGTTTTTATGTCATTACGTTTTATTTTCTTGATTTTAAGTAAATGAGAAGGCTAAATCCTTTTCTGCTTTTTAAATGTCTCACTGAACTTGTGGAACATGCTTGTTTGGTGAATTCTCAGTTATTTCGTATTTTCTTATGTTCTTTATTTGTAAACCTTCGTACTCTTGCTTAACGAGAGTACATTGACGACACAACGTAACATTCAGACTTTTCCTTCAGTCAGGTTAGATTCCGCTACCACATGATAACTCTAACCTGCTCTTAAGTACCGAACCCTCTGTATTCTTTTGTGCCGAAACAGGATGCACGAGATCTCTCTCACATGCTCCTACGGCCCGTCCAGGGATAGCCTCTCCCTACATATCTCCCTCTCTCTCTTTATCTCCCTCTCTATCTTTATCTCCCTCCTTCTCTTTATCTCCCTCCCTCTCTTTATCTCCCTCTCTTTCTTTATCTCCCTCCTTCTCTTTATCTCCCTCCCTCTCTTTATCTCCCTCTCTCTCTTTATCTCCCTCCCTCTCTTTATCTCCCTCTCTCTCTTTATCTCCCTCTCTCTCTTTATCTCCCTCCCTCTCTTTATCTCCCTCCCTCTCTCTTTATCTCCCTGCCTCTCTTCATCTCCCTCTCTCTCTTTATCTCCCTCTCTCTCTTTATCTCCCTCTCTCTCTTTATCTCCCTCCTCTCTCTTTATC
>NC_061850.1:3695565-3698065 GCF_019202785.1 Penaeus chinensis | reverse complement strand
GAGAGTATAGCATCTGCTTTAATTCCTCATAAAGCACTCTCTCTCTGTCTCTCTCTATCTATCCATCTATCTATCTACATCACTCTCTCATAAGAAAAAAAAACATTAACGCAGTTATTAATGATACAGAGAATAGAAAACAAATAACCAAGATAATAATTAATTCCAATGTCTATATTCCTCGATCTAAGAGGACGTCGCAAAAGCCTGAACTGCGCATGCGTGACTCAGTAGAATGAAAACAAAACAATGGCTTATTTTTTCCACATAAATTTCCTCGTGAGACTGAAATTCTTCTCGATTAAGATTATGTAGAAGATGAGGGTGCTGATGTCTTAACCCAATCGGCAAAAATGGCAAGAATACATGCCATACCCACTGTAATACGCATCTATTTATTGTATTTACACATAGATGGCTCTACAAGTGTTTAATCATCAAGGAGTCAGTTATTAGTCCTACCTATCTCACCTGTTTACCCTTTTCCTTGACTTTTGAAAAGGATCTTTTAAAATATTTCATTATCCTAAATGTTACCAATATTTTGATAACAATTTAATAATTATAACATGAATCACAGTAATAACAACATTGATATCAACTGTATTAAAAAGAAAAAGATATGCCCGCCAATTCAAGGAATGGGGAAATCATTATCGGTCACAAGGGCCTACTGATAGACTCCTTGCCGCCTGAGCACATGTGAAGCCATCTGTATGTAACAAAAAAAAACAACTACAGGGGACAATATAAATCCGTGGTGGTTGGGTTAAGATGGGTTCTCTCTTGTTTACCTGTGAGGAAGTTTATGAAGCTAATTTGAATACGCACAGCATGTCATTATGACTTTAGGCAAAGAGTAAAGCATTATTTAATCTGCCTTTTAGTTTGTTTTCGGTTTATCATGGTTGTCCTCTGCTTCTTAAATATGAAGGCTCAGCTTTATTGGCCAGAAAGTGATATATTTATCTTGAGATTTAAAATTTGGAATGTTTGAGATAATATATAGCTGTGGAAATACTTATTACGTGGACAGGCAAGGTAACTGTCCCAGTAAACTTTATGGTGTGAGTCAGAAACTTTGTTTTTTGTGGATATTTACTACAAATAACAATCATGTACTATCAGTGATGATCGTTTTCATTATGAACCAGTTTACTGATGATGTTAGGAAGAGATTGAAGATAGTATCTCTATGTCCATGTTTCTCTGAACTGTTCTCCTGTGTAATTTAACCTGTGTGTAATAATAATAAGCTCTACACTGCTATTAGCTGTAGGAGAAATTAGTATAATTTTACCCGATGATACTGAAAATCATAATATATGTGTATCTATATGTTTATGTATATATGAATGTATTTGTATAAATATGCATATATATGTATATATATGTATATCTATATGTGTATATATGTATATGTGTATAGATGTATATGTATATGTATGTTTATGTATTTGTTTATATGTATATGTATATACATGTTTATGTATATATATATGAATATATATAAATATATATATATATATATATATATATATATATTTGCATATATATAAATATATATATTTATATTAATATTTATGTATATATTTATATTTTTTTATCTATGTATATATTTATATATATATATTTTATTTATGCATACGTTTATATAGTTTTATATTAATATATATATATTTATATTTATGTGTATATTTATATATATTTATACATATATACATATATAGAGAGAGAGACAGAGAGACAGAGAGACAGAGAGACAGAGAGACAGAGAGACAGAGAGACAGAGAGACAGAGAGACAGAGAGACAGAGAGACAGAGAGACAGAGAGACAGAGAGACAGAGAGACAGAGAGACAGAGAGACAGAGAGACAGAGACAGAGAGACAGAGAGACAGAGAGACAGAGAGACAGAGAGACAGAGAGACAGAGAGACAGAGAGATACAGAGAGAGAGTTCAATTATAGTCAAGGACGAGAAAGCTCGATATTTAAAGCTGGCGTTCAAAAACCTTAGAGATTTAACGTTAATGCCCATGGTTTTGTAATGATATCAACGTGAGCGTTGATTTTGTGCAGAAATAAAAGATATACTGAAAACAGAGGAAGAGAAAAGGAAATAAACTGGATTAAAGATATAGATGATGATTGTGATGGTGATGATGACGGGAATGATGATTATAAGGAATTATAATGATAATAGTAATTGATAATTAAGTGTTATTCCATTTGTTATAATGGATATTTTCGGTATGACATGCTGTCTGTTTCAATTTGCTTCTAAATTACCCCCTGTGTGCAAGGAATGGCCGGGCTTACCATCCACTGGCGGTGAGGGAATTGAACGCGGGGGAAACAAGCTGTACCACACAACAGAGTGTTAGTGGTGGTAATGATTATGATGATGGTAACGATGATAATGGTGATGATAGTGGTGGCACTGATGTTGATGATGATGATAATGATAGTTATAATATAGCAATAATAGTTAAAAATAAC
>NC_061850.1:3680565-3683065 GCF_019202785.1 Penaeus chinensis | reverse complement strand
TGTAATTATTATCACAATCATTACCATTATCATTATCATTATTTGCCTTAACATCATCATCATAACCAATATGATTATCACCATTATCAGTATCCTTATTAACATACCCAATAGCATTATCATCATCATCATTGTTACCCCCCTCCCCTTACCATTATTATGATAAACCCTTATCTAAAATCGTTATCAATTGATACCACAAATAATACCATCAATCATTAACATCAAAAACGCATACGTGAACAGCGCGACCCCGACATTATCAATGTTTGCATATCATCAAAACGAACCAGAGATATAGAATTACAAACTGTACAAACATTAACGAAAAGTAATTAATGTCGTCGCATAATGTTGCCATCTAACTGAAGTGGAAATTTGTTTTTTTTTTTGTTTACTTTTTTTTGTACTTTTTTGTTTTGTGTGTATAACTATCAAATTATTTTTTTTCTCGGGTGTGTTATTTTGTTTATTTTTCTGTGTATTCTGTCAAACTTGATTTGCTGTTTATTGATTTACTTATTTATTTATGTCTTTATCATAGATACATACATAGGTACATACATACATACATACATATATACATATATACATATTTATATATACATATTTATACATGTATCTATGTGTGTGTGTGTGTATGTGTGTGTGTGTGTGTGTGTGTGTGTGTGTGTGTGTGTGTGTGTGTGTGTGTACATACATACATACATACATACATACATACATATACATACATACATACATATATACATACATATATACATACATACATACATACATACATACATACATACATAGATGTGTGTATGTGTATATACTCTGCCATCCCCCACCCCCTACCTACCCCTCCATACCTCACCCTCATCCTCCCTCTCTTCCTGCAATTGCAGTTAATGGCCGACAGTCCCTGGCTCACGTTGCAGCATTTAAAACCACCTTTAACCTCATAACCTTTTTTTTTTTTTTTTTTTTTTTTTTTTTTTTTTTTTTTTTTTTTTTTTTTTATAAGGGGGGTGTTGCCTATGTCGATTTTTGTTTGTTTGCTTGTTTTTTTGTGGTAGCTTTGATTTCCCTTATTTTTTTTCACTTGTAGGTTATTAAAAAGGTTAGACTTTACGATTGGAAATACCTTTTATCTCTAGATATCGACTTTAATTATTTTAAGAAATGTATTAGACTTTTACCGGATGTCAGACGGAGTTTTTGTTAATTTTCACTCTTTATTTTGCCTTCTTTTTTTTTTCTTTTTTTTTTACATTTTAGACTAACGCTATTAAAAGAGAGAGAAATAACGAGAGAGTGGGGGGGGGGGGGGAGAGAAATAGAGGATATCTATTTTTGATTAACTCAAGTCACCTTCATTATTGTCTACAACCTCTTTTCACCTACCAATTCTACAAATATAAAAGAAATATCCGCTCAACATTTCATCATAACTCCTATCAACGCTAGACCTGTTGCAATGTTTACATATGCTCTTCAATTTTTCATTAAATATTTTTAGAGCAATGGCAACGAATGCTATGGAACACGCTTGACTAATCAACCAGTTCTCAAAATTATTTCCTGGGGAATGATATTTCCTGTTCATTCAGTATGTACGTCTTTGATCTTGAGTCATATTCTCTTTCCTTTTCCTGTGTCGGAATAACGGTGTTGTTTCAATCTGTTTGACGTATAACTTTAGTGCTTATATATGTGTGTATATATGTGTGTGTGTGTGTGTGTGTGTGTGTGTGTGTGTGTGTGTGTGTGTGTGTGTCTGTGTGTGTGTGTGTGTGTTTCTTAGCTCATAAATGTTTAGAAAAGAATACCGTTGAATTTTATAGTAAGCGAAAGAGTGGCTTCCTTAACAATAAAACTAAACAATAGGTACAACTTAAAGATTGTTCAAGTCTATGCTCTAACCTGCAGTCACAGTGATGAAGAAATAGAGAGTTTCTATGAAGATGTTCAATTAGCCAGCGAGAGAGCAAAATCCCACTTCACAATAATTCCGGGAGACTTTAATGCCAAAATAGGTAAAAAGACTTAGACACCGTAGTGGGGACTCAAGGAATAGGCACTAGGAATGAAAGGGGACAAATGCTAATCGATTTTGCGGAGGCTCGATCACTCAAAATCATGAATACATAAAGACTAAAGCGGAAATGGACATGGAAGTCGCCATCTGACATCAAAAACGAAATTGACTTCATAATTCAAATAGGCGCGATATAGTAAAAAATGTGGAAGGTATTAATAAAGTAATTGTTTGCAGCGACCATACAATAGTCAGAGGCCAAATTAAATTACACTTCAGAAGGGAAAGGAACAAACTCATACGAAAACCGCAGTCAAATTTAACTAACTTGAAGACCAGAGCGACAGAATTTAACCTTAACAAGCAAAACAGATGTTCACTTCTCAGCGACGAAGATCTCAACATTGACCAAATCAATAAACAGTTCAATTACCTAATAAAGGAAGCAGCATTTGGAGTAGGCGGTAAGAACGTTAA
>NC_061850.1:3668065-3675565 GCF_019202785.1 Penaeus chinensis | reverse complement strand
ACCAAGGCTCGAACTGATTACTTCTGCCAATACTGCGGCCAAAAGCAGACCGAAAATCACCTTTGCCTGCTCTGGCCCAGGTGTAATCTTCACGTCCCCACAGCAAGACTGCATCATCACAGACAACGCTGTTATCAAGGTAAGATAAATCATACTGAGAGTAAAATATATAATAAACCCGGAAGTGCATGGTGTTATTACTATGTATCTATTAAAAATGTATTTAATTGTAGCATCAAAGTAAATCTCATCTTCAACCCCACTGGGGACACAGACTGTGTCATAAAATCCCTTGCCACTGGAAAAGCGAGATTAGTTAATACCCAGGACAAATTCGCACGACACATCAGGTATGATCCGCAGCTGGGGAACACTGGGAGAATTGGAGAGGGAAAATAATCTCACTATAGGTCTACAACAGTCGCTTGCATGCCGAGAAAATAACAACTACTTTCTTACACAAGTGAAACAAGGAAAAGAAGACTTCAAGAAGCGACTGTTCCTTCATCTGCTTCTGCTTGAAAAGGAACACGCATCACCGATTTCAACAAATTTATAGATGCCTTTACTTACAGAGGCAGGAACACGGACAAACACTTCTGCCGCAGGTGTTTCTCAACCTTCTCAAACCAGGTGCTGGCTGATACCTACATAGCAGAGTGCAAATCGCCAGTACAGATTACATACCCAGCGCCCGGGAGCAAGCTTTCCATTACAAACTATGGAAAACCCTGTAGCCCCTCGTATCTGCATTCGAGGTGTACGTGGATAAAACCAATGCAGGAGGCAGGTGTGTATCAAAACACATGGCTTTCGCCTATGGGTACATTATCATTGATAGAAGAGGTGATATCGTATATAGCTCCACATCTAAAGGGGTTGATGCTACTACCCATTATATAGAAAGCCTATCTGTCAAAAGGACGGATATTGTAAAACAATGCTCTACTACCCTCTCCACATGTCATTTGAAGACCAACATGTGCATAACAACGTAAAGATGTGTGAATTTTCTAATCAGCAGCAGAAGCACAGGTATTTCAACCACACGAAACAACGACATAATTACACGTGAGCATACTGTGCACGATGCAATATTCAAATGAAAAAATACTGTACCAAAATGCCGTGCATAGCACACAACCATTCATACAATCTCGGGTTGTTGTTCAAAGACATGCAGGCTGATGTGAACATAAACATTCTTTTGAAACAAGGACTTAGATATCACTGTGGAAATTAATCATCTGAAATTCCTTGATAGCATTGTCTTTATGAATAGCAGTTTAAGCTCCCTCGCCAAGACGCAAATCGAGAGCGGTCGTCTGTTGAAATATGCAACCCACCTCGTGCAACACCTGTCAAACGAAGCCAGGAAATTACTCTCGACTGGGAAAGGTATATTCCCTTATGAGTACTTTGACGACCTTAAGAAGCTTGAAGATACTTCCTTCCCTCCAATAGAACATTTTATAGTTCTCTCACGTGGGAGACTGTCACAAGGGAGGAATATGACAACGTCCTGAAAGTATGAGAAGCCGCTGAATGTCGCACACTTGGGGATTTTGTAATCTGCTGCCTCCATTGGAAGTATGATCTCAACATGGTAAATTACTTCAGCCTGAATGTATACGCGAGGGAGGAGTAGGAGATGGAAGAGAATGCGGAAGCCTCGACGGATGGAAGATCAAACCACTTATGGAGGAGATGACTTCATTTGTTTCTAGTCATTTCCTGCGTATTGCTCATGCTAGCGACAGGAGTGACCACGGCTCAACAACAATAACAACAACGACGACGATCACGGCAGGAAATTAAACCAAACCGAAATTCGTAAACAGAGGAAAACAATGATGATGATGATAATGTAATAAAAATCGTTATTATAGTGCATCTTTTTTCAGTTTGCTATATACCATTAAAAAGAGAAAAACAAAATCTACTTATATTCAAAACTATGTAATTGTTTATGTTCGAGTTTGTACAATGCTATAAATATAAGAGACCTAACCAGTAATCTACACGGCAGTTTATATAAGACCTTCACCATAAAACATGTGTTCCCATATCCCTGCCTTAAGGGTGACATGCTCCTCTTTGCGCACCTTGCAAGGGTGAGAAATGCGGGTGATACTAATTCCGGCAAGACATACTTAACCACGAAAATTGTCGTGCCTTATCAAGATTAACTTGATTATATGATTCTGTGCGGGAGTAAATCTCATCCTCTTGAAAAGGAAACCTCTCTATCTGGAAAACTCATTATTAGTAAAGATGATACAGACCCAATCGAGCACAAGACAAAACCGAACGACCGTATTTTGTATATACTGGACGATTCTTTTCTAGAAACAGCTAAATAGTGAGTGATGCATTTACAAAGGGACGTCACGAAAACGTATCGGTTATACTGGTTGTTCAAAACGTGTTTACGAAAAGGGAAACACAGCCGAAATATTTCGTTAAACACCTCTCATTTTATTATATTAAAACAGATTTATGGCAAGAGTGAAACCAAGCGATTTCTAGACTTGTATAAAAGGCTTCTTTCGAAACCTCGCAGCTTTTTTCTTATAGCTGATATTTTGCAGTGATATCCTCAGCGAATATTTTCCACATCAAATTGTCTACCAATAGTAATCTGCAACAATGCGATACAAGTCCTAAATGACTTGTATGAAGACTATAAACAACCTTATGGTCCGGGTAGCATACCCTCCCCTTTAAATGCTGCCCAAGAACGTCTGGGGAAGAAATTACACTGGTGGTGAAAGTCAAACAATGGCCGCCGCGCCTCCTCGCAAAATCTTCACATACGATCTGCCAGATATGCACAAGACAAAACGATAAGACTGCATATTTGTTGGTTTGCGCGGACGTGTTTGGTCATTGCATGCAAGTAAGAACTCAAAGAAGTAAAAATAAAACGGAGGTAACACAGGCACTGCGATCTGTTTTGGATACTAATGATGCTAGAGGCGGGAATTTCTTAATAATACGATGAACGCATTACTGCGCCAACGAAATATGCGTTGGTATACAACGCACTCTAAAGAAATAAATGCGAGCATTGCAGAAAGACGAATAAGATCCCTGAAGAAACGAATCTATAAAAACCCAACACTTAAAAATACACTACGATATGTCAATGCCCTCCAGGACATAGTATCAGCCTACAACAGGCGTGCGAGGGTTTAAAAGGTGCAACACATGTGGAGGTGCAATGGCATTATACATCGGTGCAGTGGCTGCGGCTCTTCCGGCAAATGCACGCCTGGATCTATAAAAAAAAAAAGGACGTTCATCAGCAGACAATCAGTACCTAAAAGTAGGGGATACCGTGCGCATCTCAGCGCGATCTCGCACCGACGTATTTCGCAAAGGCAACGAAATACAAAATACGGAGGAGATATTCAAAATCCGACCGATTGATCTCCGACGAAACTTAATCTGGTATTATCTTGAAGACCCGAGTGGTAAAGCGATACAAGGCTCGTTTTCCCGCGAGGAGCTCCTTCCCACTGCGCTGCCAAACTTTTATCCATATAAGATTATATCATCACGTTGGACACAAAGAGAATATCTCGTTCACTAGATCGGTTATCCAGAATAATTTAACTCTTACATTACAACTGATGACATGCGTCCCGGACCCTGACAAAGCAGTCCCTCACGCCGCGACACATCGATGTGTTAAAACTTATTTGTTCACTGAAGCCAAAGCGACGTCCTGACTTTATATTACAGTTAAATAAAGAACAAATTGGTTGCATTGCTGAGGTGTTTTCAAACTTTCTAAAGAAAAATCTAACAGAGAGGAATATCATAAAAAAGCTAGAGAGATATCGAGAGGAAATTAGGACAGTATCCCTTAAATGAACACTGCTCAAAAATAAAAAAGTTGAAAATCTCTCATCACGTGCAGGCAGGAATATTCTCTTTGTGCTGGTTCCGCCCGCTGTAAACGCGTTCGCCACCCTAATTTAACGGGAAGAAATAAAAGAATTTTGTCCGGTTCCAAAGTCCGCAGTCGATCAGCATATAATATCGAAATCTTTTAACCATATTAATAAATGATAGTGATGATGGTGATGACAATGTCAGAAGCATTGTCGAATGTGAAGAAAAGAAGTCAAGTGAGGACGCCAGTGAGAGGGGACGCGCGAAGTCAAGCGAAAGCAAGGCATGCGGCGGGCGCGGTGGTATATTTGCAGGGAACCCACGCGCGGGAAAACCAGTGAATATCTCACGCCGTGCATCGAGAGCTGTGAGGAAGAAACAAGATGAACATTGCAATAGCAAATGTTGTCGTGACACAACGGTCGTGCCTCTGCCCTCTGCGGCTCTGCAAAGACTGTCCACAAATAGCACTCAAACTAAATTGTTTAATCCTTTGCTAGAACACTTAACGGGTAATTTTTTCAAAGCTTCTCAACAGGATTATGCTAAATCTCTCCTGAAGTTTTATCGACGACAGCCTCATATTCATTGGGATGAGCTCCGGCAGATACAAGCGCCATTTTCGGGGTTAAATATACTCGACGTTATTAAGCATATATCATCTTCTTCATCGTCCTCATTTTCTCTCGTGGGTGTGCATAATTCGAGTCCCAAGCGACTTCTCACGGGAGGAGCCCATAAAGCAGACGGGAACATGAAATTGGCACCTCCAGTTACCTTTAAACCCATGCTGAAATTCAAACCTTAATGAATGTAATTCCGCTGTTAAGAAATAGAATATTCTGAGTATACTATGTTATTATTTTTAGTTGAAGACTTGTATGGAATATCTTGACTATTATTTCTGAGGGTGTACCGTGCAAGACCGGTTCCGTTTTGCACTGCACGCGGTCGCCTGCAAATCAACCTCGTGTGGTAGATAATAGACCGAGGGATTCGTCGTGTGGTTTGTCATTCTTCTGTGCCTTCTCCACTTTATTGCCCCGATGAGTTGAAGGAGATTACTTTGACATATGACATCTTTTAACATCTTTGGCGGGAGGTAAAGAGATAAGTAACGGGTCAAGAAACAGTGGTTGTCCTCTTTCACCGATGGAAAGGATTAGACCAAGGAAACTGTCTCGTAGAAAACAAGGAGAAGTGTTGTAGCAGAATATGCCTCGACCTGACCAGTTGGCGCAGTCCATCGATGTAGATTTTTGGATTTCCCCCAGAATAAAATTATGATCCTTTGTTTGAGATATCTAGTATTGCTTACAAGTGGTGGACAAGTAAATCCATTATTCAGATGTGATATTGACAATTATCGCATGCGTAAGTCACCTATTACATCTGTGCAAGGATAGAGGGAAAGACTTCCAATAACCATTTAACTATTTCTTAACCATAGTAAATACAATAAGTGACCTTATTTTACAGCAGGTATGGGGTAATTTCAATATATTCCTTTGACTGGTGCATGGGAAAATTCACAATTCAAATGCATTATGAACAATTATCACATGCATAAGTTACTTATTACGTGTGTGCAAATATGGTTGGGAAAGAGAAATTCGCAAAATACCCTATGATTACCTGTACTATGATCACCTGTTCTTATTGTGGTAAGCTGCCTAAACCCGCGAACTTGGATTATCACACCCTGCAGTCACTTGCTACAAGCTGAGAGGTCAATTAGCCGAGCAGATAGCAGGTATTTAGCGAAAGTGAATTATATGACCCTGTAATTACTTAATACGAAGCGAGAGGTCAGTTACCCGAGTAGAAAATAGATATTTAGCCCTTAAGGACACCGACTCATTTACCGCTCGGCAGGCGCATCCAAGGGACGTGGAAGCAATTGCCATATATTGATGCTATTGGCAGGGCATGGCATGGGTTACATATCTTACACTTATTTGAGGATCATTAAAAGCAATTAGCATTCGGTACATGGTGAGGATACGCTTACCACATGCAATTATCTACCTGGAATGCACATGACCAAGGTCACAAGGTTATGTTACATGTGACGTAATTAGGTCACATCAGGAAGGGGTCCCTACTTGTAGATGTGTGTGTGTGTGTATATATGTGTGTGTAATCTTTTTTGTTTCTCTCTCTCTCTCTCTTCTTCGTCTCCCTTTTCTTCTTTTTCTTTTCCTTCTTCTCCTTGTTGTTATTATCATTATAATTATTATTATTAGTAGTAGTAGTAGTATTACTATCACTATTATTATTATTGTTGTTATTATTATTATTATTATTATCCTCGTTTTTCGTAACAGGTTTACCCCGATGATGCTTATTCCATTCATTACTGAAAACCTACATCAACACGATAGCGATGATACTTGTGTATATGTGCATCTGTGTGTTTACAAACAGATTACGAGCGTTCTACTTGTGTCAATAACATTAAAACAACCTATAACTATTTTAGAGAGAAAAATACACATCATGACAGAGAGAAAAAAAAAATATATATATATATATATATCAGTAATGCCATCTACCATCAGACATCAACTAAATAGTGAAAGCATCAATCACGGAAATTTCATATTCCAAAATACACACAAAAAAAATAAAAAAATAAAAAAAATAGATAAATAAAAAAAGTTGCCTTGTGAATGGCCTTGCCTGGTTTCGACAATTTTTTTTACTGATATTAATATCGAATGATAAAATTGGATTTATGATTGGTTCAGTCTGCAGCTGAAATGGACCGGCAAATTTTATAGATCATGATGTGTGTATTTATTCGAGGGTGAAAATTTGACGTTATGAACATTTCTCGAACGTATACTTAGGTATGCATTGGTGGAGGAAAAGTATTCACTGGCGGAGGAAAAATATTAATTGGTGGAGGAAAAGTATTCATTGGTGGAGAAAAAAAAATCATTGGTGGAGGAAAAGTATTAATTGGTGGAGAAAAAAGTATTTATTGGTGGGGAAAGAGTATTCTTTGGTGGAGAAAAAATATTCATTGGTGGAGGAAAAGTATTTATTGGTGGAGAAAAAAAGTATTCATTGGTGTAGAAAAAGTATGCATTGGTGGAGGAAAAGTATTCACTGGCGGAGGAAAAGTATGCATTGGTGGAGGAAAAGTATTCACTGGCGGAGGAAAAGTATTCACTGGTGGAGGAAAAGTATTCATTAGTGGAGGAAAAGTATTCACTGGTGGAGGAAAAGTATTCATTGGTCGAGGAAAAGTATTCACTGGTGGAGGAAAAGTATTCACTGGTGGAGGAAAAGTATTCATTAGTGGAGGAGAAATATTAACTGGTGGAGGAAAAGTATTCATTAGTGGAGAAAAAGAATTCACTGGTGGAGGAAAAGTATTCATTAGTGGAGGAAAAGTATTCACTGGTGGAGGAAAAGTATTCAATGGTGGAGGAAAAGTATTCATTAGTGGAGGAAAAGTATTCACTGGTGGAGGAAAAGTATTCATGGGTGGAGAAAAAGTATTCATTGGTGGATAAAAAGTATTCATTGGTGGAGAAAAAGAAAAGGAAGTTGGAGAAGAAAAAGGAGTAAAAAGACAGAGTGAAAGAAAGA
>NC_061850.1:3640413-3642965 GCF_019202785.1 Penaeus chinensis | reverse complement strand
TCTCTCTCTCTCTCTCTCTCTCTCTCTCTCTCTCTCTCTCTCTCTCTCTCTCACTCTCTCTCTCTCTCTCTCTCTCTCTCTCTCTCTCTCTCTCTCTCTCTCTCTCTCTCTCTCTCTCTCACTGTTATTGTATGGACAGATTTCCACCAATCACCGCTCACCATCGGCAGCTTCCATTCCACATTCCACCAATCACGCCGTCCCTGATTCTTTTTTCTTTTCTTTTCTTTTCTTGGCTCTTCATTTGTTTATTCACTTAAATTTTCATTTGTTGATTTGTTTATTTACTTACCTACTGACGTATTTATTTTTTTATGAATGAATTTACTTGTTGGTCAGTGTATTTATATGTTTTATGGTTGTTAATATTGTTCTTGTTGTTGTTATTATTACTATTATCATTATTGTTATTGTTCGTGTTGTTATTCTCAGTACTATCATTGTCATCATTATTATTATCATTATTATTATTGTTAGTAGTAGCAGTATACTGTTGTTGTTATTATTATCATTATTATTATCATTATTATTATTATTACTATTATCATTATTATTATTATTATTATTATTATTATTTTCATTATTATTATTATCATTATTATTATTGTTGTCGTTGTAGCTGGTATTATTAACATTATGATTATTATTATTATTATTATCATCATCATCATCATCATCATCATCATCATCATCATCATCATCATCATCATCATCATCATCATCATCATCATCATCATCATCATCATCATCATCATCATCATCATCATCATCATCATCATCATCATCATCATCATCATCATCATCATCATCATCATCATCATCATCATCATAATTATTATTATTATCATTATCATTATCATTATCATTATCATTATTCGATTGCCTATCTATAAAAAAAAGGGAAAAGGAGAAGAGGAAATGAGCGTAGGTTCGAATAGGGTTGAAAGAGAAGAAAAAAATAAAAGAAATGAGAAAGGTGGAAAAAAGAAGAAAAAAAATGGGGAGAAATTAACTCTTGGAACCTTTTCTCCCATTGCTTAATCTACCGTTATATTTTTCCCCCATTTATTTTTTCTTTTCTTTTTTTTTCTTTCTTTTTTTTTTTTTTAGTCTTCTTCCCTCCCTCTCTCTCTCTCTCTCTCTCTTTCTTTTATTTTCTCTCTTCTTTTTTTTTTTTTTTTAGTATAAGCTCATTTATGGTTTTCGTGTAGCAATGAACGCTCTCATGTGAAACTAGTAAGGAGAGCAAAAATAGCAAATGGTATCTCCTCCTCTTCATTATTTTTTCTTCCTCCCTTTTTGTATCTTTTTTTTTTTTTTTTTTCCTTTTTTTTGGTTTATCTTTTCCCAACACAGCTCACTTCCAACAGGCACAGGACAAAGTTTTCTATTTATGGTCCTCATCTGTTCAAAGTTTTCCCTCTTACCGTGGACAGTAATGGTACATGCAACTATAGTGTATACGAACGTGGATAACCTTTTTAACAACTTCCTTTTTTTCCGGGGGCCGGGGGGGGTGGGAGGTGAGGGGGAGGGAGTAAGGGAGAGGTGGGGGAGGAAGGGGGAGGAGAGATAGGGGGGGAGGAGAGGTAGGGGAGGGGGGAAGAGGAGAGGTGGGGGAGGGAGGGGGAGGAGAGGTGGGGTAGGGGAGGAGAGGAGAGGTGGGGAGGTAGGGGGGGAGGAGAGGTGTGGGAGGGAGGGTGAGGAGAGGTGGGAGGGGGAGGGAGAGAAGAGGAGAGAGGGGGAGGGAAAAAGAGGAGAGGTGGGGGTGGGAGCGGGAGGAGAGGTGTGGGAGGGAGGGGGAGGAGAGGTGGGAGGGGGAGGGAGAGAAGAGGAAAGAGGGGGGGAGAGAGAAGAGGAGAGAGAGGGGGATAGAGAGAAGGAGGAAGGGGGATTATGTTATATTTACTTAATGTTTCGTGGCATTACATCCGGCGCGTAATCTCGACATTTAAGTATATTTTTCCCCCCATTCCTTCTCTCTCGAAGTTCTGTTATTTGTGATCATTGCTTTTCTTGTTCTTGTCGTTATCATTACTACTATTATTATCACTGTTATTAACGTTCATGTTATTATTCTCATTATTATCATTATAATTATTGTTAATTGTAGTAGTATACTGTTATTACTATTATTATTATTATCACTATTATCATTATTATCATTATTATCATTATTATCATTATTATCATTATTATCATTATTGTCATTATTATCATTATTATCATTATTATCATTATTATCATTATTATCATTATTATCATTATTATCATAATTATCATAATTATCATAATTATCATTATTATTGTTATTATTATTATTATTATTATTATTATTATTATTATTATTATTATTATTACTATTATTACTATTATCATTATCATTATCAATGTTTTTTTTTTCTGTAGGGTATTAATGCACTTCCAGCGAGAGCAATAACAGTATTCAAGAGATGAGGGACACGAGAATAAATAGTGAGAGAGACAAGAATGAGAATAAATGAGACAAGGATAAGGTTAAACGAGAGAGACCACAATCAGAATAAGAGACG
>NC_061850.1:3630413-3635413 GCF_019202785.1 Penaeus chinensis | reverse complement strand
TTGTAATGATGATTATGATGGTAATAGTAATAATGATAATGATAATGGTAATACTGATAATAACAATAAGGATAATAACAATAATAATAATAATAATAATAATAATAATAATTATTATAACAATAATGATTATAACAATTATAATAATAATAATAACAATAATAACAATAATGATAATAATGATAATAATGATAATAATGATAATAATAATAATAATAGTAATAATAATAATAATAGCTGTATTATTAGTAGTAGTAGTAGTAATGATACTGATAATGATAAAGACTGATAATGATAATGATAATAGTAAGAATAGTAATAGTAATAACAACAATTATGATAATAATAATAACAACAACAACAACAATAATAATAATGATGATGATGGTAGTAATACTAGAGAGAAAACAATAAAATAACAACAAAGGCAGATACGTGAACAATAACAATAACCTGGAATAGAAAAAATAAAAAAGTTGGCCACAGAATTGATAATTAAATCGCGAGCAATAACGAAGCGTTTTTTGGCACCGACCGTACCTGGCACTCAGCCACGTCCCCTCTCGCGCAACGGTGCCGAAATCGTGTCATAAAATGCTACGTAACTAACACCAGTGCTCAGATACTATGAATAACTTATATATTTATCTATTTTTTATTTTTTTGTATGTCTATTTTATTTTATTTGTTTTACATTTTTTTTTTCTGTAGGATTATGTCGAATGGCTTTTTTTTTTTTTTCTCTCTCTCTCTCTTTTTTGTTTTAATGCTTTTATGTCTGGCCTTCGTGTTTTGTTATGCTTCGTAACGATAATGCAAATGGTATTCTTGTTTCGTCATGTTTTGTAGTGAGGTTACGACATGTCTTGTCTGAATGTTAGTTTTTTTTTTTTTTTTTTCCTAACTGCATTTCTTTCTCATTCCCTTTCTTTCGGTGTTTCTTCTTCTTCTTCTTCTGTATTTTCTTCTTCTTTATCTTCTTTTTCTTCTGTATTTTCCTCTTCTTTTTCTTCTTTTTCTTCTTCTTGTTCCTCGTATTTTTCTTCTTCTTCTTCTTTATTTTCCTCTTCTTTTTCTTATTATTATTGTTCCTCGTCTTTTTCTTCTTCATCTTCTGTATTTTCATCTTCATTTTCTTCTTCTTCTTCTTCTTGTTGCTCGTCTTTTTGTTCGACTTCTAATTATCAGTATTCTGTTACTGCTTTCTCTTGTTCCCCTTCTTCCTCCTTTTCCTTTTTTCTTCTTTTCATTATCCTTCTTCATCTTTTCCTGTTTCTGCTTTTTTTTCTTTTCTTTTTTTTTTTCCTTTTCTTTTTTCCTTTTCATTTTTTCTTCATCTTCATTTTTATTCTTCTCTTTCTTCTTCTTTTCCTTCTTGATTTTCTTCTTCTTCTTCATTCCTAATCTTTCTTCTCCTTCTCCTTCTTTTTATTATCATTTCCATTATTATAATTATTATTGTTATTCCTTTTCTTTCCCTTCCTTCTCCTCTTTCTTTTCCTTCTTTCTCTTCTTCCTTTTCGTCGTCTTCTTCCTCCTCCTCTTTTTACTCTTTCTCTTTTTCCTTCTCCTTCTTCTGCTTCCTCTTCCTCTTTTTCACTCCTCTCTCCTTCTCCTTCTTTATCTTCTTCTTCTCTTCCTCTTTCACCTTCTCCTTCTCCTTCTTCCTTCTCCTTCTTTATCTTCTACTTCTCCTCCTCTTTCACCTTCTCCTTCTCCTCCTTCCTTTTTCGTCTCCTCCTCTTTCACTTTCTCTTTCTTCTTCTTCCTTTTTCTTCATTCCTCCAGCCGTTATCACATTATCAAAGTAAAGCTGTAAATTCTCCTATATATGTAATAGTCTGTGCAACTTTCTCCACACTGTCTTTTTCCTGAGAGTTTTAATTATAAAAGTAAAATCATTTTTACTTTGGATTTTGTTTCACGTGGATGTTATTAATTTTTCTTCCATCCCTTCCTTTCTTTCTTCTCTTTCGTTCTTCCTTTCTATCTCTTTCTTCTTCCTTTTCGCTTTCAAGGTGTTTTTTTTTCGTTTTTTTGTTTTTTTGTTTTTTTTTATTCTGTAAACTCGCTTCATGTTTTCAAAGTATGACGGAGGAGTATGCTTTGCATGTGCATGATGGTGTTATACGATCTTGGAACACTTTAGCATTAAGGTCTATAATCATGCTGTACTGCGTTGCATTTTCGCATTAGTGAGGTACAGTTATTGTCTTGTGTTGGTGGAAATATTGCTGCTGCATTTTTTATCTCTCTCTTAAATTTAATATATATAAATATATATATGTGTGTTTGTGTGTGTGTGTAATTAATATATATATATATATATATATATATATATATATATATATATATATATATATATACGTATGTATATGTATATGTATATGTATATGTATATGTGTATATGTACATATACATATACATATACATATATATATACATATACATATACATATACATGTACATGTACATGTACATGTACATATATATGTATATATGTATGTATAATTTATGTAGTATATAAATAACTTATATAATATATATATATAAAATATACATACATACGCGCGCAGACATACACATACACACACACTTATATATATCCCATTCAGCCCTGAAGATTTTTTTATCTCTGATTTAGGTAAAACTCACACATTGTATTTACATTTTTTCACATTGCCAAATCTGGCACACTATGCTTTACCGTCAATCGAAAATGTCTTTTTCAGTATTATGACAAGAAAACGTGCCCGAAAAGCTATTCTAACTAATATTTGCTTTTTTGTCAACATAGTAAAACTTCCGTGCTTACTCAAGTCAAGAGATAGTTAATATATTGATTGATTTTTTTTTTTTTTTTTTTTTTTTTTTATACTCTGATAGCTATATGAAATTTGGCATTCTAGGAACCTGGGACTTGATTTTTTTGTTTATATTTGCTACTGAAAGAAACGATAACTAAATGTAAGAGAGTATGTTTCTTGAACCACTACAAAAAATATTCTGTGTCTTGTTAATGTTAAATTAATAAAAAGCATAATTATATGAAATCAAAGATAAATTCCTGAGTACTAATTGTAGAATCTTTTAATTCAAAGCAAATTTTCCTTCAACAATGACTCTCATACACTGTAATATAATTAATTTGCAAGCCAGTTACCAAGAGAATTTATTGTAAAACAGGTTCAAGGAAAATATAACAGAAAACAAAAATCTCAACTTGATATACAGTTGCATACAGAATGTGGATATCAAACTTTTAGGGCTTATGAAACAAACTGAAACAATTTCGTTCTGCACGAAGGCACAAAAAGACTTTGCATTTCTTGCAAGACATTCTAGACTTCTCTAAGCAACCAGGGTGTCTGCATCTCCGTCTTGGCTGATAAGCAGAGGGAGCTTTTGGCGTGTGCAGTGTACCATTAGTACGATCATGTACTGATGGCAATATTCTTGTTGTTTTTGTTTTTCTCTTTTGGTTTTGCACCTTCATAGACAAAGTCTGCATCAGAAGACACCGGCAAGATATCAGACTCATCTGCAACCTCACCCTCAATTAGTGCATCAGCTAACTGCAATTTGAATTCTAATCTATCTATTGCAGACGGATTTGTTGCTTTGATATCATTCCTATATTCTAGCCATGCATTGCTGGATGCCAAGTCAAAGAGACGAAGGATGCCTCTAACAAGAAACTTGGTAATGCGAGTCTTACTCCTATAATACGGGAGGACTTGATCAGCTGTGTCTACTTCGCACTTGTTCATATTATATTTTCAGTTACCAATGGATGTGGAATTTCTGTGCACCTCTTCTCTTTCTTACACCGCCTTGTGTAAGTTGACATAGGATAAGTGCTAAACTCACCGGAAGTTATCACGATTGGCTTGTTGTCATACCATGCAGTCACGGACATTGCCTGGTCATCTTTCACATGTGTCTGATAAACCCCTCCCAGATGCTTGCAAGAGTGCCTCTTTCTTTAGATTACACTTTTTGGGGGAAGTTTTTCTTTACTGTACCAGCAGCCCCATTCCAAAAGAAGACATTATCTACAGTGGTAAAAAAAAATGAAAACAAAATAAAGATAAGGTTCCTGATCAACAGATTTTACAAATCTCAAAACATCTGCCTTTTCATTCTCAAGTTCTGTGTATCGTCTAGCCTTAACCCAGTTTTCTCCATCAATCACACTCTTTCAGAGAAAAATTCAGGGTCTCACACTCTTCCATCTCCCCCTGCTAAAACAAGTACCTTTAGCCCATTTGGAGAAGGCTTCCTAAGGATACATACTTTAAAGGAAGTGCCCCCCTATGAATGGGATTATTATTTAATCCGTCTGGCCATTTGTCATAATCTGATAACTCGCTACCTGAATGAATGGAGTCCGATAGTGCCAGGTCGGGTGTGTGATTATCAGCTGAAATGAACCAAACCTAAAATACCTGTACAAAATATAATTGACTGTATATAAAAAAATATATATTTATCGATGAAGAAAACAATTAGCTAATAGAAATGTTTAAGAATTGATGACACATGACACTAAATTCCTTGTGATTTTAACTATCAAAAACATGTTACACATGTATATGAAATAAGAACATTTCTGTACATCAAATAGAAAGCAGGATTGAGCCATAATTAGCATTAATAAGTTTACCATAGATTACTGAAAATCACAATTTCTAAATTAAAAAGATAATTCTGCCTAAACTGTGAGACCCAATGACTTTAAAAATTGGCACACGTACCCATGAAGGGTAGCAGAAGAAAGAAATGTAGAGTGCATCTGTTAAACTGCAGCCATCAATGGGTTATCCTGCAAAACCTTTAAAATGTTCGTCACAGTCCTCTTCCAAAATGTATAAGTATGTCAAAGACAGATGTTAAAAGGTAACCACTAGAAATTAGTGCTAGGAAATATTTTTTGAATATTAATGATATATTTCATCACACAATCATTTCAGTATATGACTATGTATGCAAGTGTAAAT
>NC_061850.1:3620413-3622913 GCF_019202785.1 Penaeus chinensis | reverse complement strand
ATAATAATAGTAATAACAATGATAATGATAATAATAATGATAGTAGTAGTAGCAATAGTAATAGTAATAGTAATATAATAATAATAATAATAATAATGATAATAATAATGATAATGATAATGATAATGATAATGATAATGATAATGATAATGATAATGATAGTAATAGTAATAGTAATAGTAATAGTAATAGTAATAGTAATAGTAATAGTAATAGATAATAATAGTAATAGTAATAGTAATAGTAATAGTAATAGTAATAGTAATAATAATCATCATCATCATTATAACAATAACGATAACAATGACAGTGATGATAATAATGATAATAATAATGATAGTAGAAGTAGCAATAGTAATAGTAATAGTAATAGTAATAATAATAATAATAATAATAATGATAATAATAATAATAATAATGATAATAATAGTAATAGTAATAGTAATAGTAATAATAATCATCATCATCATTATAACAATAACGATAACAATGACAGTGATAATAACAGTGATGGTAAAAACAATCACAATATTATTAACAATGATAATAGTTTGTGTGTGTGTGTGCGTGTGTGTGTGTGTGTGTGTATGTGTGTGTATGTGTGTGTGTGTGCGTGCATGCGTGTGTCTGCCTGAGTGCCTGCGTCCAATTTACAGAAATAGGATAGTCCGTCCATTAATTTCGGGATGTGCTCCAAAACCGTATACACTCCTGTTGTAAATTACACTTTAACTTTTGTAATGGAAATGGCTATCCGTCTTCTTTACGCGCTACTTTGTCTTTCTTCGACCTCTGTGTTTTTTTTTTTTTTTTTTTTTTTTTGTGTGTGTATTCTTTTATTTTTGAGCTTCACTCGTTCGTTTTTCTGTTTGAAAATAAATATTGCGTTCGTTGTTTATAGATATTTATATAGATACGGATACAGATATGAATATACAATACTTATACAAATACATGAAAATAAAGACATGCAAAAATACATATACATAGGCATATGCGTATACATAATCTTGAACTAGGTCAGTGGCGGTCTCACACCCGGAGAAATGGAGAGGGTTGTCGTCAGGAAGGGCATCCGACCAAGAGGATACATGTATGTGTATGAATACATATACATATACATATACATATACATATACAAATACATATACATATACATATACATATACATATACATATACATATACATATACATATACATATACACGTAGATTAAGTACACACACACACACACACACACACACACACACACACACACACACACACACACACACACACATTGACAGAGAGAGAGGGGGGAGAGAGGGAGAGAGAAAGGGGGGAGAGACGGGGAGAGAGGAGGAGAGAGAGAGACTTTCAATGCAAAGTATTTAGTATATCGATAGTCAATATCAACCTCTCATATCAGCGATAACATATACAACATCGCGTCTTCATTGCTTACAGAAACCTTGTGAAATATGAATGGAGAGATTTCATCATTATTTTCACTCCCTGTGTCCTTAAACGAGTCTAAAAAAACGCGATTCTTTGATCAGAATCGTGAAGGCTCGCTGGCGGAGTCGACCGAATGTGTTTGTTTATTTCTTTGTCAATAAAGTCTCGTTTCCTTACAGAGTGGATAGGAAGGGGGGGAGAGGGGAGGGAAGGGAGTGAGGAAGAGGAGGGAGGGGAGGGGAAGGGAAGGGGAGAGGGAGGAGAGGAGAGGGGAAGGGTTGAGGAGAGAGGGAGAGGGTGGAGGGGAAAAGGGGAAGGGTAGAAGGGAGAAACGAGGGGGTAGGGGGGGAGAAGGTGAAGGGAACGGGAGGTAAAGGGGGGGTGGGGAGATAAAGTCCAGGATCTCCTGTGACCGAGGCAGGAGTGGGTCGAGATCGTGTTTAAACTCTGCGGTTATACACGCCCGTTTTCAATACTTGGCTGACGGGAATGATCAATGACTTCCTTTCTTTTACAATTTGCAATTTCAATTGTAGTAGTATTAATATTATTCTCATCATTACTATTATCATTATATTCATTCTTACTATTATCATTATATTTATTCTTACTATTATCATTATATTTATTCTTACTATTATCATTATATTTATTCTTACTATTATCATTTATATCATTATCATTATATTTATTCTTATTATTATCATCAATATCATTATCATTATATTTATTCTTATTATTATCATTAATATCATTATCATTATTATTATTATCATCATCACAATTGTTAATGCTATAATTATCATTATTACTATTACCATGATTATCATTATAATTTTATTATTATCATTATAATTATTATTATTATTATTATTATTATTATTATTATTATTATTATGATTATTACTATTACTACTACACTTGCTATTACTATTACTATTACTATTATCATTATCATTATCATTATCATTATCATTATCGTTATCGTTATCGTTATCGTTATCGTTATCGTTATCGTTATCGTTATCGTTATCGTTATCGTTATCGTTATCGTTATCGTTAT
>NC_061850.1:3615413-3617913 GCF_019202785.1 Penaeus chinensis | reverse complement strand
AGAGAGAGAGAGAGGGAGAGAGAGAGAGAGGGGGGGGGAGAGAGGGAGAGAGGCAGAGAGGGAGAGAGAGAGAGAGAGAGAGAGAGAGAAAGAGAAAGAGAAAGAGAAAAAGAGAGAGAGAGAGAGAGAGAGAGAGAGAGAGAGAGAGAGAGAGAGAGAGAGAGAGAGAGAGAAAGAGAAAGAGAACCAGACAGACACCTTGACGGACAGACTGTCAAAAAGACAGACATTTGACGAAAGAAGAAACACAAGAGGCATATTTCCCGTTTTAAAAACAGAATTCTGTTTCAAAATTAATATATGTATTCGAAATATTTTCACCAAATTTGTATCTGTTCTATATGGACAGTCTATAGAAGTACGTCAGAGAATTCGAAGAAAGCTAAGTCTAGGCTGAAATACAATCAAAGAAAACGGGGTAAGGCCAACATGGCTGCCAGACGTAAAACGAAATCCTGAATTCTTGGCATGACGACAGTATGAAGTTTTCCATTCATCTCAGAATATTTTTATGGTGTAGATGTTGTAATTTTTTCTTCTCTTTTGCAGGATGAAGGGTGCTAGGAGAATGTTTTTGTTTTGCATTTGTGTGCTTGCGAATGCGTTTTGTATGTGTGTGTGGGAGGGAGAGAGAGAGAGAGAGAGAGAGAGAGAGAGAGAGAGAGAGAGAGAGAGAGAGAGAGAGAGAGAGAGAGAGAGAGAGAGAGAGAGAGAGAGAGAGAGAGAGAGAGAGAGAGAGGAGAGAGAGAGAGAGAGAAAGTATAAATATAATATATAAATCAAATCTAGACACAAATATCCTCAAAGGGGATATAACACATCCTGTAACATGTATAAAAGCATTTCGAAAAAAGGCGCGAAATTTCGCGACTGGTCGAAGCCCAAAGCCATTCCTAATACAATTGTCAAGTCCTTTAGGCGCCGATTTTAACAAAGCCGGCCAGGCTATGAAATGGCCCGCGTTCAATATTGGTGAAGTTCTGACGGCGAGAAAAGTGTTCTATCTAATTTAACCAACCTGATGTGATTATGATAATTTCGTCAATTTGTTTCATATTGCGTCGAGGGATCCGGACGCGTGGATGGCTCTCTGGAATGCACGACGCCTTCCGATGTTCATGATTTCCGCCTCGGAATGTCCGCATGTCTCGCTTTTATTATCTGGTTTGCTTCTTTCTCCTATTTTCCATTATATTCAGAAATGAAAAAAGAGAAAAATGTATATTCGTAATTCTCTTACCTTTGTGGAATATTTACGCGTCTCAATTTATCATTCCATTTTTACCGTTCTGCCTCTTTTTCATTACATTCGGACACGGAGAAAAATGTTTATTTGTTTATTTATTCATTTATAACGAATATTCACGATCTATCATTCTTTCCCTTTTTTTTATTTTTTTATTTTTTTAACCAAAGTGATTCCGAAATTCAGAAAGTTCATCCGTTCATAAATTTCCAATCACCAGTTTAACATTCATATACTTTTAACTTCAGTGAAAACGGTTACTGATGCATGAAGAAGACGCAGAGACGAGGGAAAACTTTTATTTTTCTTCTCTCTCCTTGTTTTGTTTTCTTCTTGTTTTTCTTCTCTTTCCTTGTTTTGTTTTCTTCTTGGTTTTCTTCCTTTTTTCTTCTCGCGTTCAGACATGTTTTTATAGATAAATAAATCTTAATGAACTGAATTGTATTGGTTAGTGATATATAATGTATCTTATGCTGTTTACACACACACACACTTTATCACACACACACATATACACATACACATACACACACACACACACACACACACACACACACACACACACACACACACACACACACATACACAAAGGCACACACACAAACAAAGACACACACACACGCACACACACACACAAACAAACAAACACACTCACACACAAAAAAAACACACTCACACACACAAACAAACAAACACACAAACAAACAAACAAACACACTCGCACACATAAACAAACAAACACACTCACACACATACAAACAAATACACACACACACACACACACAAACAAAGACGAACACAAACAAACAGACATACACACACACACACACAAACACACACACACAAACAAACACACACACATAAACTATTTCTGCTGTTTTCTATGAATAATAATCTACATAAATGCATTTGTTTGTGTACTTGTTTCCATGCACGTGCTGTCATATACTTTTTATGAGTCGTAAGAACACATAATTCTTGCTGCTTTTAAATGTACATGGCTGCGTCCGGACACTCATGCATGTTGCAAGTTGTGGTTGGCAATGTTTAGCCAGTCAATAAATGGGCGAAAGTATCTTTATATGTTTATGTATATGTGTGCATTCTTTCTACTTAACATATTTCTACCTATCTATCTATTTATCTGTCTCTCCTTCTATACACACACACACACGCACACACATATATATACATATGTCTATCTCTCTCTCTCTCTCTCTCTCTCTCTCTCTATATATATATATATATATATAT
>NC_061850.1:3565413-3582913 GCF_019202785.1 Penaeus chinensis | reverse complement strand
TTGGTGGTTCTGTTGACGTCACGTTCAAATATAATGATGGAGTCAATCATAGTGTAGATAATTATTAACAACGGAATTAGTTCCCTTGTATAATGTACCTGTTATACATAAGAAGACCCTTTTTCGCCATAGTGTCTGCCTACCGTCCACTTGGGCTTTGTTTGGCGTACTTTAGAAACTGCAGACCCCTTGTGTTAACGGACAATACATTGTTGCATTTTGGTGGAACACCTCACCAGATGCAGGTCATTTAATTTCCCGTGAAACTTCCTTCGAAGAATAAATATTATCAGTATATAGATTAACCAGACGGAGCTTTCCACAGTTTTTTTGTTTTTTTGTTTTAGTTTACTCCTTTTTATTTGCACCAATAGCATTCACCTTGGGATAGTTCAAGTTAAAATGTGAATGAACATCCTCACAGCGCATGAGATGTATTTGACCGGTTCGACTATTATCAGAAATAAATGTGTTTCTGACGAAGATAGAGTCGAAACTGGTCAAATATATTTCCTCCCCTGCAAGGATATTCATTCTCATTCTTACCTTAGCCTATAAACTGAAAATAATCACCCGTCTACTGCTAAATGATTTAGAAAGAAGCTTTCATTTCTTAGGAGTAATATGCAGATTACGTTTAGCGCCTTCCAGAGTCTGGCAGTATCGCATAAGATATTCCAAGCCCGTGATATATACGCTATCGATGATCTTGCATCTTCTGAGATGTGTTCAGAAACTATGACATTGCTGATTAAAAAGACACTCTGAAAGCAAAAGACCTAAAGAGTATCTTACTAACAACAGCTAATTCTCTAGCTGTCTATCTATCTCTGTATATCTACCTATTTCTCTCTGTCTGCTTATCTGTCTATCTATCTTAACATCTCTCTCTATCTATCTATCCATCTATCTATCTCCATCTCGCTCCTTCTCCCTCGCTCTCCCTCTCTCTCCCTCTCCCTCTCTCCACCTCCAAAGACAACCCTCATAACAAGCTCATGTGATTGCCGCCTATTACCCTAATCCACTCCAGCAAATTCTCTCATTTAGTACAGTATCTAATCCTCTTCCAAGGCTATTCAATTCCAATCTCGTATACAGTGAACTCCATGTCACTTATGATGTCCAATGACCCCTATTCCGTGTGTTAATGACCATAGGATTTCCTTGTCTCGCTGGGATCATTAGGGATATCGTAAGTACACTGCCTTGGAATATTTGATTAATTATCAATTGCTTACATATTCTCCCCAACCCTTTCGCAAAGCCATAAGTGGGATCTTGGGCATCATTAGCTTAGAGATTTAGGAAAAAAAAGCGAAAGGTTTTGACTTTTGGTTATAATTGGCTACTCTAATGCATCTTGACTGAGATGTGAAAAGGGATTGGCTCGTTTAAACACAGAAGGTTGAAGGTTGCATTTATAGGATAAGAGTTGGATGATTTGTAACTAATGTTATTTTGGCATACTGATATGCGGAGATTCATTTATACATGCGTATACACATATATATATACACACACACACGCACAGTGTATGTATGTTATATATATATATGTGTGTGTGTGTGTGTGTGTGTGTGTGTGTGTGTGTGTGTGTGTGTCTTTGTGTGTGCGTGTATATGTATGTGTGTGTGTGTGTTATGTTCACTATCTCTCTCTCTCTCTCTCTCTCTCTCTCTCTCTCTCTCTCTCTCTCTCTCTCTCTCTCTCTCTCTCTCTCTCTCTCTCTCTCTCTCTCTTTCACTCTCACTTTAAATCTATCTGTCTATCTTTTACATATTCTATCTATTTATCTATCTATATATTATATCTATTAATCTCTCTCTCTCTCTCTCTCTCTCTCTCTCTCTCTCTCTCTCTCTCTCTCTCTCTCTCTCTCTCTCTCACTCTCTCTCTCTCTCTCTCTCTCTCTCTCTCTCTCTCTCTCTCTCTCTCTCTCTCTCTCTCTCTCTCTCTCTCTCTCTCTCTCTCTCTCTCTCTCTCTCTCTCTCTCATTCTCACTCTCTCTCTCTCTCTCTCTCTCTCTCTCACTCTCTCTCTCTCTCTCTCTCTCTCTCTCTCTCTCTCTCTCTCTCTCTCTCTCTCTCTCTCTCTCTCTCTCTCACTCTCTCTCTCTCTCTCTCTCTCTCTCTCTCTCTCTCTCTCTCTCTCTCACTCTCTCTCTCTCTCTCTCTCTCTCTCTCTCTCACTCTCTCTCTCTCTCTCTCTCTCCCTCTCTCTCTCTCTCTCTCTCTCTCTCTCTCTCTCTCTCTCTCTCTCTCTCTCTCTCTCTCTCTCTCTCTCTCTCTCTCTCTCTCTCTCTCTCTTTCTTTCACTCTCACTCTAAATCTATCTGTCTATCTTTTACATATTCTATCTATTTATCTATCTATATATTCTATCTATTAATCTCTCTCTCTCTCTCTCTCTCTCTCTCTCTCTCTCTCTCTCTCTCTCTCTCTCTCTCTCTCTCTCTCTCTCTCTCTCTCTCTCTCTCTCCCTCTCTCACTCACTCTCACTCTCTCTCTCCTTCGCTTTCCTCATCTCCGTTCCCCTCCCCCACTCCCTTCCTCTCTCTTTCCTTCCCAACAGGAACTGACGTAATGAAGCAACAGGAGTCCCAGTGGCCTGATGAGACGGACCAGATGGCTACCTGTGCTGGAAGAATCACCATCTCGGGAAAAATGTAACCTTTTAAGGTGTTTTGTCTGTTGCGTGGAGCTTCTACTGCCACACAGGGATTCGGCAAAGTTGCATGTTGCATTCTGTAAATAAAGGCATATCCTTTTCGTCCGTTCTTTCCAGTTTCCCAGGCGTCTAGATCCAGTTAAGGCGAGGGGGCTTAATCATATGCTGGCGAGAGCGTGTGGGTACTATCTTCTATATCCTATGAATACTCCTCATTCTGAATTCTTGTGCTTTATCATTACCTCTGTGAATGCTTGTAGTTTATTCTTGCTGGCCTCCGTAGTGATGGGATAGAGGGGATAAAATAATGAATGATATGTATAAGGAATACCAATTGTTTTGTTTATCTCAGTTCGCCAAGTTCCTTGCAAAAAGTAAGGCAGATACGAGATCGGAAAAGTAGTTTTGGTAATAAAGAAACACATGTCTCTGGCGTGTCGTCCCACCAGAAGTAGACAAGGAGTTAAGGATTCCTCCCGAGAAGCCCTCCTCGTAAAATAAGACCTTCAGGGCGTCAGTTACGGCTCTAAAGGTCTGCTTGGTGACAGAGAAGTATTCACGGGCCTACTCAAGGGAGGCCTGCGGAGGAGGGTTACACGGGTGGTCAGCGTCGCCGTAAAAGGTGCTACTAACATTCGGACTACGGGAAATCCAAGGGACAAATCAGGAGGAGGCTTAGGCAGTGCTGTAGAAGATATCATCCGGCAAGGCTTTTCGGGGGGGAGCCAATTTACCTGTGAAAGATTCCTACTGAAAAACACCGTGAACAACAAAACGAAGGGGAGAACAGGGAAACGGGATCCTGTCAAAGATCTTTTCGTTTTAGCGCTTCACCAGGGTATACTATCCTGATAAAACTGTAAAGCGAAATTGCCTTCTGTTTATGTGTTTGTTTCCCTTTTCTTCCTTTCTCTGTTTTATTTGGATCGGAGTCGCCGTTTTCTGTGAAAAGACGAAGTTCTCCAGACCAATATTTGACCCCAAGCTTACGTTGGTCGCTTCAAATCACAAAGATGAAGAGGAACCGAGCGTATTACGATATACGAATTACTCACTCTTATTCAAAACATAACATATTGTCGATATAAAGCATCACGTCACCACGACCGGATCTGCAGTGAAGATCTCCGAATATGCAACCTACTCTGCAATATACTGAAGCGACCTGTCGTGCTTACCTTCCACCGGAACTGCAAAGATCTACCACACGAAACTACAGGGGAGTCCTCCTGGCTCAGCTACCTAATATATTGCTTTTAATCTCACACGTAACAGTCACTCGTAGGGCACTTGAGGCGGGCAAAGGAATCACGTGGAAGATCTGTGTCTTTGTGAAATAGAAGAGGGATATATAGTTTGATTTCAAGGTCAAGTACCGAGGATATACAGAAATATTAACACGAAACTCAAAGATGTCGTAGTTTATTTATAAATATATGTAAATATAAATATTTACATATACATATGTATACTTTACTTATACATATACATATGTATACTTTACTTATACATATACATATGTATACTTTACTTATACATATACATATGTACTCTTTACTTATACACATACATATGTATACTTTACGTATACCTATACATATGTATACTTTACTTAAACATATACCTATACATATGTATACTTTACTCATACATATACCTATACATATTTATACATATACACGTCCACATACTCATACACTCATACATATGTATGTGTGTATATAAATATCCATATACATATACCTACACATACACATACACATACACATACAAATACACATATGCATATTTCTATACATAAAACACACACACACACACACACACACACACACACACACACACACACACATATACATACATATATACTTAGATTTATATTTTGATTAAGACTTGGATATAGATATGCATATGTACGCAGCATCGTTCCAGATTTATTAGAATTATAAAAGATAAACATAATGATAATGATAATAATGTTTATGATGATGATGATGTTGATGATAATGTTGATGATGAAAGATAATGATGATGATGAGATGATGTTGATGTTGAAGATGATGATGATGTTGAAGATGATG
This sequence comes from Penaeus chinensis, assembly GCF_019202785.1. Classification (NCBI taxonomy): domain Eukaryota; kingdom Metazoa; phylum Arthropoda; class Malacostraca; order Decapoda; family Penaeidae; genus Penaeus; species Penaeus chinensis. Next base: position 3,578,165 of record NC_061850.1, on the reverse strand, counting down.
ATGATGATGATGATAATGATAATGATAATGATAATGATAATGATAATGATAATGATAATGATAATGATAATGATAATGATAATGATAATGATAATGATAATGATGATGTTGATAATGATGATAATAACAATTTAACAAACCACAAACAATGTTTCTCAGCAGTCTTTTTGTTCTTTTTGTTGATATTGTCACTGTTGGTGTGTTTCTCAGTAATGCTTTTGCTACTGTTATTTTTTTTACTGTTTCTGTTGTTATTGTTAATATTACTGTTATTACTCTTATTTTTGTGCTATAATTATTTTTATTGTTGTTATCGTCGTTCTGTTTTACATTTCTATTCCTTTTCATATCTTTCTTTTCGCAAAAATTCCCTATTCGTACACCAGCCTTATTTACTTCTGAGTCATCTAACAATAAAGTCATTGCGACATTGAATTATCCATTTATATAACGAAATATCCAGTCATCTGTACTAATAATACAACTGTATTTTTTTCTTACTTGAACATCTATTAATTGAAAGTCGACAAAGAGTGAAAAAGAAATATCAATTTGTTTTCAGATTCTTTGGACTATGTTTGAACAATGTATATATCAATGAATTTTTACTTGAATTTCTAATCAAGGGTATGTGTGTGTGTTTGTGTGTGTGTGTGTGTGTTCGTGCAATAGACTGCCATTCGTCTTCATTGACTCCATGCACAAAAGTCTTTTTTTTCTTTTTTTTTCAGTTTGTATCCATATTTTTCAGATTATTTTTATATTCTTTCAGTTTATTTCTATATATTTTTTTTTTCATTTAATTTCAATATATATATTTTTCAGTTCATTTCTATATATTGTTTCAGTTTCTCTTCTTTCTTTCTTTCTTTCTTTCTCTCTGACTGTGCAAATAGTACAAAAAAAAATTGTTACCAAGACATCTTTGTCATGTCTTTTGCTGTGTGTAATTGTTTATTCATATTTTTGTTATGGATATATATAGAAAGATAGATAAATAAATAAATAGATAGATAGATAGATAGATAGATAGATAAATAGATGGATAGATAGATAGATAGATAGATAGATAGATGAATAAATAAATAAATATATAGACAGAAAGATAAAAAGATAGATAAATAAATAGATAGATAGATAGATAGATAGATAGATTTTTTATTTCTTCCCTTCCTCTTTCCTCTCACTTTTCTTCATTCACGTGTTTAGTATTCTTTTTTATTTTTTCCTTCCCTAGTTTCTATCGTTCATTTTTTTCATAACAGTTAAGTAATTCCATCATTTCCTTTTTGTTTCCATTTCTCTATCCTTCAAATTTCTCAAAACGGAATCTACATGTAAGTATTTCCTTCATTAACTTTCTCAATTACTGTGATTTCCAGTTATGCTTAAGCCAAGGTTATTTATGATTGTTATAATTAGCATAATCACCCTCCCCCCCTCCCCTCCCCCCCCCATCCCCCTCAGGGAAGAAGTCAGGGAAGAAGTCGATAGATTGGGAAGAAGTCGATAGACCGATACGCGTCGAAATAACATCCTGATTTAGATACTGACTGAAATTTCCAATACTTCATTTGATATATATATTTTATTTTGTGTGTGTGTGTGTGGGGGGGGGGGGGGGCTGAGAGAGAGAGAGAAAGATGTAAGTTTCCAGTTTTTTTTTTGTTTTTTGTTAAGTCTAAAGAACTTCGGTTTGTCATTTTGAAAAGAAAAAAAAAATCTTAATTTCCAAGAACCTCGGCTTGTGAACCTTTTTTCCTCCTTTTTCTTTACTAGACTTGTCCTTTTTTTTCTTTTCTTTTCTTTCTTTTTTTTTTTGTTATTATAAGTATTATTTCCACGAAAGTTGAGTGGCTGTAGAGTATGATTTCTTCAGGGAAATCTGAAGTGAGGTTTGTGATTCACTGACTATTGGTTTCTTTCTCATTACCAATACTCTTCTTTCGCCAGTTGACTGTCCTTCGTCCTCGTTAGCTCTGTGTGCAAAAGTTTTTTTTTTTTTTTTTTTTTTTGAGGGAGGGGGAAGGGGGTCTCTATGTATCTTTTGTTTTTTTTTTTTTCTGGTTTCTGGTTTCTTTTCTTTTGTTTTCGTCTGGTTTTCTTCTGTTTTCTGGTTTCTTTTCTCTTTTTTTCGTCTGGTTTTCTTCTGTTTTCTAGTTTCTTTTCTCTTGTTTTCGTCTGGTTTTCTTCTGTTACCTGGTTTCTTTTCTCTTGTTTTCGTCTGATTTTCTTCTGTTTTCTAGTTTCTTTTTTCTTGTTTTCGTCTGGTTTTCTTTTGTTTTCTGGTTTCCTTTATATTGTTTTCGTCTGATTTTCTTCAGTTTTCTGGTTTCTTTTCTCTTGTTTTCGTCTGTTTTTCTTCTGTTTTCTAGTTTCGTTTTTCTCGTGTTCGTCTGGTTTTCTTCTGTTTTCTAGTTTCCTTTTTCTTGTTCTCGTCTGGTTTTCTTCTGCTTTCTATTTCCTTTTCCTTGTTTACGTCTGGTTTTCTTCTGTTTTCTAGTTTCCTTTTTCTTGTTTTCGTCTGATTTTCTTGTTTTCCGGTTTCTTTTCTATTGATTTCGTCTTGTTTTCTTCTATTTTCTAGTTTCTTTTCTCTTGTTTTCGTCTTGTTTTCTTCTGTTTTCTGGTTTCTTTTCTCTTGTTTTCGTCTGATTTCCTTCTGTTTTCTATTTCCTTTCTATGGTGTTCGTCTGGTTTTCTTCTGTTTTCTAGTTTCTTTTCTCTTGTTTTCTTCTGCTTTCTGGTTTCTTTTCTCTTGTTTTCGTCTGATTTCCTTCTGTTTTCTATTTCCTTTCTATTGTGTTCGTCTGGTTTTCTTCTGTTTTCTAGTTTCTTTTCTCTTGTGTTCGTCTGGTTTTCTTCTGTTTTCTAGTTTCTTTTCTCTTGTTTTCGTCTGATTTTCTTCTGTTTCCTGGTTTCCTTTTTCTTGTTTTCGTTTGGTTTTCTTCTGTTTTCTTGTTTCTTTTGTTTTCGACTGATTTTCTTTTGTTTCCTAGTTTCTTTTCTCTTGTTTTCGTCTGATTTTCTTCTGTTTTCTATTTCCTTTCTATTGTTTTCGTCTGATTTTCCTTCTGTTTTCTAGTTTCTTTTCTCTTGTTTTCGTCTTGTTTTCTTCTGTTTTCTAGTTTCTTTTGTTTTTGACTGATTCCCTTCTGATTTCTGGATTCCTTTCTATATGTGTTTTTATTTTCTGTTTCTTTTCTCTTGTTTCCTTCCTTTTTGTCATCTTTCTAGATATACTTTTTATCTGCTTGTCATTTTTTGTCTATTTTGTATATTTTTCCTCCTACATCTGATTACGTATACAATTGCATATTTATGAAGATATATTTATGTGTGTGTGTGTGTGTATGTACTTGTGCGTGTGTGTGTGTGTGTGTGTGTGTGTATGTGCTTGTGCGTGTGTGTGTGTGTGTGTGTGTGTGTGTGTGTGTGTGTGTGTGTGTGTGTGTGTGTGTGTGTGTGTGTGTTGTATAAGCGCCCGTTTTATTATTGTATTTAAATCCTCGTGAATATCTGTATTAATATCTCTCTTTCATTTCATCTTTCTCTTTTTATCTTTTTTTTCTTTCTCACTCTCTCTCTATCTCTCTTTCTCTTTCTCTTTCTCTTTCTCTTTCTCTTTCTCTTTCTCTTTCTCTTTCTCTTTCTCTTTCTCTTTCTCTTTCTCTTTCTCTTTCTCTTTCTCTTTCTCTTTCTCTTTCCATTTCTCTTTCTCTTTCTCTTTCTCTTTCTCTTTCTCTTTCTCTTTTTCTTTCTCTTTTTCTTTTTTTTCTTTCTCTCTCTCTCTCTCTCTCTCTCTCTCTCTCTCTCTCTCTCTCTCTCTCTCTCTCTCTCTCTCTCTCTCTCTCTCTCTCTCTCTCTCTCTCTCCCTCTCTGTCTGTCTGTCTGTCTCTTTCTTTTTCTTTCTTTCTTTCTTTCTTTCTTTCTCTTTCTCTTTCTCTTTCTCTCTCTCTCCCTCTCTGTCTGTCTATCTTTTTCTCTTTCTCTACCTTACATATCAATTCTCTTACGAGCTAGTCAATACGAAGTTCTTTTTAGTCAAGTGTATGTCCGTTGTTTTCTGGTCCTACTACAGTTTATAATTTCTTAATAACTATATACTTTTCCTGTCTCCATTTATATAAGACGTCCGTTATCATTCTGTTGCTGTTGAGAAAAAAGGTGTGTGTGTGTGTGTGTGTGTGTGTGTGTGTGTGTGTGTGTGTGTGTGTGTGTGTGTGTGTGTGTGTGTGTGTGTGTGTGTGTGTTTGTCTGTATATGTGGGTGTCTACCTGTCTACTTGTCTGTCTGTCTGCCTGTCTGCCTGTCTGCCTGTCTCTGTGTGTACGTATGTGTGTCTGCATGTATGAGTCTCTGCGTGCGTGTGTTTGTCTGTGTTTTTCGCCTCGATAGGCCTACGTCAGAACCCCAAGTCGTCGATTCCTGCCACAGCACCTCATCAGCGTCAACATCAACACAAGGATCACAAACAAATCTTCGAGTTTGGTGTTTTATTTATGTTGTTGGTTCTATGACCTTCCTGAGGGCATTGTCATGAGGGAGTTTTTTTTTTTTAATATTTTTATTTTTCTTCAAAGAAAATGGCCATGAGTATACAGCTGGCAGACACCAAAATCATCCAGTATTTTGTAGACTCCAAACTCTCGTCGCCATAATGTAGCGCTGCTCTCAGTAATTCATATTGTAAGTCACAACTCTCTATTTTTTTTAATTATTCATTTATTCATCTATTTGCATCATCGCAGTGTTGTCAAATAAACATCGATTTCTCAAACATGTAAATATTATTTTTTTCCATCTCGTAATTCGAAAAACAGAAGAGAAATAAAAGAAGAAGACGAAGAAAAGGAGGTGGATAAAAATGTTACAGTTATATTAAGGGATATGTATTGTCGCAAGGTGAGCGCGGACCTATGCCGTGCTTCCCCCAACCACTGATGGCATTCCCGAAGGTCCTCTCTTAACAGTATTGAAGTTTACAGACGACGTGAGGACCTTCAGCACATGAAATCTTTTTTCATATTTTTCTTTTAGGAATAAAATTGTTTAACCTTAAATGATACTCTCGACACTCTTCAAGACATTCACACTGACCGCATGAAACTGTATTTCATGTCCGTTCCTGGACGCGGCACCGGCTTGAAAAAAGCGATCACCGGTTGCGGACGGCGGGACAGACATTTCGTGTGGACATGCGTAGAGATACTCAAGTGATAACAACAAGTCAAGGAATAATTATAATTAAATTCTCGCGTGTTTTTTCTTTTTTTTTGGGAGGGGGGGATGGTACGCCCTTAGACGGTTGTCAGGAGTTCCTTCTTCTTGGCAAACAGCTCCTTCATGGAAGCGAACACCTTCTCCAACTCCTCGATCTTGGGGTCATCAGTGTTAGGGACGTCGCTCATCTTCACGGTCAGCTCGTCTGTGGTCTTCTGGAGGTCCTGCCAGGTGTTGACCAGAACTTGGACCTGCGGGGGAAACCAAGAGGCCGTGTGAAAGGAGGTTGGAAGGTTTGACAAGGCGAGCTTACTACACTGAGGATTCTTCGATTTCGTTTGTGCTTGTGATTATTGGGATTATCTTTGTTATCCTAATCATTATTATTATCCTCCTCAGTGTCAACATTTTTTTTTTTTTTTTGTTATTACCATTATGATTTTCTGTAGTCTAGAATGACTATTGAATTAATTCATATATAAAATATGGACACACCTTATGAAGAAATATATATAAAAAGTCAGATAACGTAACCCGGTAGACATCCCAAAGAGGCCGGAACTTGAAGCCCCAAATAAGCCAAAAGTTGAAGCCCCAAAGAAGCCCTAAAGAAGCCCAAAGTTGAAGCCCAAACGCGATTACCTTCTCGACGCGCTCGGCAGCGGCCTTCTTGACTTCATCCCAGCGGCCGCCGAGTTCGACAACCTCGTTCTCGGTGTTGCTCTGCTTTTCCATGAGTTCACGGGCCTTTCCAGCATCGTCGAGCTTCGTCTTGTTGTCGGCGCACAGGGTGTCAAAGTTCTGGCGGAAGATGGAACGGGAATTAGTCAAACGGCCATGAGCGGCAGGCAGCAGGTGTACGTAACCCCCTTTTAAATTCGGTGACCAGTCTGGGTCTCTTTTCCGTCACTGCTCCTTCTAGATTAAGGAAAGGTCGCACGTGCGTATATCAAATGTGTTTATTCTACCTATCATCTCAAGTACGTTTTCTCACGTACCCTCTCCTGTCTCTACCTCTGTTCTCACTCCACACAGTCCACATTCGCTCCACGTGCTCTCTCACCTGGCAGTCCTCAAGCAGCGACAAGCACTCGGCGAGGTTGTTGGGCTTGGGCAGGGCTTCCTTGATGTGGGTCTCGGCAGTCTCCATCCAGGGCTTGAACTCCTTGACGCCGCACAGGTAATCGGCGTAGAAGCGCTGGTCCTGTGAGATGGAGCCAGCCTCCTTCTCCACTGCCTCACAGACCTCGGTGATGTACTGCTTGTACTCTTCCCAGGTGGCCATGGTGTTCTTAGCGGTCTCGGACTTCTCCAGGTCCTCGTCTGCGGAGGCAAGGGGCGCGTTAGGAGACTTGGACACGCGGGTCGGTCGCTTCTCGCCGGCGGGTCTACTGGGCTTCGACTCAGAGGGTTCGACATGATGCAAGGAGGATGCAGGGAAGTTGCAAAGGGGGTTTATTCCATGCTCAACCTATCTTTTAATTTTGCTTTATTTTTTTCTCATAGTTCTGTGTAGAATTATCTCCATCAGTAACCAGACACGGACGTAAATTTTGGCATATTTAATTGAAACACTGCTTTCGATGAACAAGGTTAATGTGTTATTTTTTATTGTTGTGAGTAAAACAAAAGAAAATGTTCAAAACCCAGAAACATCATATAATACGAAAGTAACTGATAATGATAATATCTTTGATAATAGTAAGAACGGCAATAAGTATAAGAGAGATAGTAACAAAATTGCAAATTAATTGGAAATCATAAAAAAGAACTTTTTCACGAAATACACAACGTAAGTTATTATTTTCCTCAGCAAATGAAACGCAAATTTCCATCGAGCAAAAGAATGCAGCAAGCGAGACGTGGCAACGGCGCATTACAGCGGGTTACGCATGTGGCAAATAAACGCAAGAGAAGAAAAAAAAGAAAACAAAGAAGAAAAAAAATAACGTCGATAAGTTGGCAAGGACCTTTCTTCAAGACTTACGTTTCGGAGCGAGCTGTCATCATCGGCGAGGCATACCATGAGAATCACAGGAGGCCGTTGGGAAAGGGTTAACCCAAGGAATCTGATCTAAGCTGGAAAGGACGTGGGGTGTGGAAAGGAGAAAGGGACAAGGGGATGGGTAACCAGGTTGATGAAGATGAGAAAGGAGCAATTGGAAGAAATGGGGGAAATGGGGAAATGGAGAGAATAAGAAGGTGGAAAGGTTGTGCTGACGAGGTTCTTCTGTTTTTTTTTTTTTGTTTTTTTTTCGGTAAGAAAAATAGGATTGGGTCAGTTTGGTTTCTACGAGCTAAATAAACACACAAGTTTAGAACAAGGTTTACAAACCATATATATATACAATTTTTTAAAGTCTAGATATAGCTACAGGGACTAACACTTATACTTTTTATCTATACTAGAATCCCATGCAGTAAGGATTTATATACTGAATCATAGGGTTAAGGAAAATGTTTCAGAAATTCACATTCTCAGTGGACTAGATTTGCATGCTAGTGGGAGGGGGGGGGGGCGTACAGCCTGACGTGAAAATATATATTTTATCTATTGGAAATTTTCCTTAGATATCTACATTTTTTTTTTAATTAATGGAACATATTTTAAGACGTCAGACTGGTAGGTAATGCCATGCCTTATACTGTATAGAGGATAGAAATTTAATTTAAAAAAAAGAAAATGAAAACTTTTTTCTCGTTTTCTGGAAATTACCACTGTAAGTAAACTCTCTTCTAAGGAAAGTTCTCTGTCTATATCGATCTATCTATATATCAGTCTCTATATATCTGTCTATCTATATATCTCTATCTATCTATCTATCTATCTATCTATCTTTCAATCTCTCTCTCTCTCTCTCTCTCTCTCTCTCTCTCTCTCTCTCTCTCTCTCTCTCTCTCTCTCTCTCTCTCTCTCTCTCTCTCTTTCTCTCTCTCTATCTGTCTATCTATCTATCTATCTCTCTTTCTCTATCTCTATTTCTCTCTCTCTCTCTCTCTCTCTCTCTCTCTCTCTCTCTCTCTCTCTCTCTCTCTCTCTCTCTCTCTCTCTCTCTCTCTCTCTCTCTCTTTCTCTCTCGTTCTTTCTTTCTCTCTCTCTCTTTCTTTCTCTCAATCTCTCTCCTTCTTCCCCATCCCCCTACCCTATCCCTCTTCCTATCCCCCACCCCTCTTCCCTTCCCCCACCCCTCTTCCCTCCCCCCATCCCCCACCTTCCGTACCTGTGAGGAGAGCCTTGTATTCCTTGTGGAGAGGTTCGACCTCGGGGAACTTGACTGTGCTCTGCTCCTGGAGGATGAGGATCTCCCTCACGCGGTCCTCAGGGCTGAGTTCGCCGGAGGTCGTGATCTCCTCGAGCTTGGTGTTGACGGGGGTGGCCCAGTCCTTGAGCTCCTTGGCGTGGTTCACGGTCTTGGTGAGCTTCTCGTTGTACTCGAAGAGCTTGTCGAGCTTGGCCTTGCACTTTTCGATGATGGTGCGCTTCTCCTCGACGTCGGCGACCTGGAGGGCGAGGAGGAGGAGGAGGGTCTTAGAGCCGTGTCTTTGGTATTGAGGTTGTGGTTGTCTCTCTTCTTCTTGTTTTTAATTTGTTTATTTGTTTATACATTTTTGAATTTTTGAATCTTTTGGCTGAAGAAGTGAGGAGAGCAAGCTTAGGGGTAACGACCGAGTACTGGAAGAGACCTAATGATAAAAAGGTTCAAGGGTCATTTATATAAAACATATATAACATGAATTAACAACGGGAAAAAAAAACGAGAAAGGGAAAACAAAGAAGAAGAAAAAAACAGGAAAAAGAAAAACCGCGCGTAAGAGACCAAAACAAAAGGCGATCGCCTCTCGACCCGCACCTCCTTGTCCAGGAATTCCTTCTTGTCGTCACCAGCGAGGACAATGATAGTCTGGTAGCACTTCTTGATGGTCTCCAGCATCTCGTCGGCCTTCTTCTTCTCCTCCTCCCAGATCTCGAGCTTCTGGGCGAGCTTCCTGGCGCCCATGACGGGGTCGTAGAACTTCCTGTAGCGCTTGAACTCGGTCTCCAGCTTCTCGATGGGGCCGTTGATGGCAGAGCGCATCTCGTCGTACTTCTCCCAGTCCTTGGCGGAGTCTGGCGGGAGAGAGGTGGAGGGTGAGACATTTACGCTTTTTTTCTTTCTTTCTCTTTGAGGGGGAGAAAAAGGGGAGTCAGGAGCCTGGCGGGAGAGAGGGTGGAGGGTGAGAAATTTACGTTTTTTGTTTTATTCTTTTCTCTCTTCTCCTTTTCTTTTTCTGTGTTTTTTTTGTTTTTCTTTTTTTTTTTGTTTTTGGGGGGGGAAGTCTGGAGGGAGAGAAGGCGGAGGGTGAGAGCATGGTTGATAATTTTGTTTCCCTTAAAGGGAGGAATATAAGCGGGAAGAGAAGAGAGTAACATGACAGAAGAATTTTATTTTAGAAGAGGGAAGATAGAAAAGAAAAAGAGGGACAGAGAGAACTAAAACACTTTAAAGGGAAAGTCTTTTAAGTGAAATTCTGTGAAGTGTTCGAAAGTGGCGGATTTTTGTTTAAGGTAGGACTAAAGCAAAACACTTTAAAGTGAGTTTTAAACATTCTCTTCTGAAAGGGGGTGAAGAAAGAAGAAGGAAAAGCAAAAGGGGATATAAAAATGAAGTAAAAGATTTTAGCGTGAGAGTAGGATAACATTTTTCTCTCGGCTATCGGGGGGGGGGGGGGGGTAAAGAAGAGAGAAAAGAAAACGGGAAATATAAATATATATATATATATATATATATATATATATATATATATATATATATATATATATATGTATGTATATAAGTGAGTGTTGGATTTTCTTTTCCTTTTTTAGGGGAGGGTGAAAAGCAGAGTAAAGGGTAGATAGAGAGAAGTGAAAGATTTCAGTGCAGGGATTTTTTTCCTTCTCTAAGTGTGTAGGACGGAGGGGGGGGGGGAGGAAAGAAGCTATAGAAAAAAATGAAAAAAAAACTTGAAAGATTTATTTGTCGTTATTGCTCTTTTGTTTATGATTTTAGGGGCACACGAAAGGGCAAAAGTGACATAAAAGACTGAATAATTAAATACAGGGAAAGTATATCTCTTTCTCTCATTAGAAAAGACTGGACCAGAAAAAAACACAGACACGAAGATAATAGGTAAGGGAAAGATTGAGTATTTGAATGTAAATCTCATGACTCCAGTCTGGGTTACAAAATGTATAAAGAAAAATAATAAATTCAAAGTTTAGCTGAAGGTTCACTCAACTTTTCTCTCACAGTTTTACTCGCTCACCACATGTATGCATGTGTGCGGGATGTATTATATTTTATGTGTGTGTGTATGTGTGTGTGTGTGTGTGGGTGTGTTTCATAGAGAAACTATGAGTTTATGTTTGTCTGTTTCTCTCTCTCTCTCTTGTACCTCCTTCCCTCCCCCAACCCCAATCCCTTCTTCCCTCCCCCAACCCCAATCCCTTCTTCCCTTTCTCTCCTCCCTCTTCCTTACCCTCCCCCCTCCTTACTTTCCTCCCAAACTCCTTTACTCACTGCAGAGCATGGTGTACCTCCCCCACTTCGTTCTTCCTTCCTCCTGCCTCTTCCTTACCACCCCTCCTTCATTTCCTCCTCCCTCCCCCTTCCCCAGCTCCCCTACTCACTGCAGAGCATGGTGTGCCTCCTTCCCCATCCCCTCCCCCATCATCCTCCTCCTCTTCCTCCCTCCCCCTTCCCCAACTCCCCTACTCACTGCAGAGCATGGTGTGCCTCCTTCCCCAGCTTCCCTACTCACTGAAGAGCATGGTGTGCCTCCTTCCCTATCCCCTCCCCCTTCATCCTCCTCCCCTTTCCCCATTTCCCCTACTCACTGCAGAGCATGGTGTGCCTCCTTCCCTATCCCCTCCCCCTTCATCCTCCTCCCCTTTCCCCATTTCCCCTACTCACTGCAGAGCATGGTGTGCCTCCTTCCCTATCCCCTCCCCCTTCATCCTCCTCCCCTTTCCCCATTTCCCCTACTCACTGCAGAGCATGGTGTGCCTCCTTCCCCATCCCCTCTTTCTCCCTCCTCGTCTACTCACTGCAGAGCATGGTGTGCCTCTCCTTGGACTTCTCGTTGGCCTCCTTCCATGTGGTTTCCATCTTCTCGATGAGTTCGGTGAGGAAGGGAGCCTTGTTGGGGTTCTGGAGCAGCTTCTTGCCACGCTTCAGGAGCTCCTCGTACTGTTCGCGCTGGGACTCGACGGTGGCGATGACCTGAGGTGGAAAGCGGGAAGGAGAGAGAGAGAGATTAGGTGAGGTCAAGTGAGGTCAAGTGAGGTTAGAGGGGATCAGGTGGGGTTAGGAGAGGTTAGGTGAACTCAAGTGATATTAGGTTTATAATTGGGGGACTTTTTGATGATGAGGTTTGTGACTGTCGTAGGAATTATAGGTGACGGGAGTACTATACGAAGGGATAAAATGTAGATCCTGACTTGACGATTCTACCGATGTATTCCAACACCCCCCCGACCCCCAAGATACCCCCTAAGAAAAGCCCTGAGAGACCCCCTAAGAAGACCCCTGAGAGACCCCTAAGAAGACCCCTGAGAGACCCCTGAGAAGCCCCGAACCCCCATGAAGAGCCTCACCTTATCAGCCTTCTCGATCTGCTCCTCCACCATGTTCATGTTATGGGGATGGATCTCCTTGACGGACAAGTGACGCATCTCCTCCAGGGTCTTGAGGGTCTGGCTGATGTCGTCACCGTAGGCGTAACACCTGGCGTACACGTCCACCTTCGCCTGCGTCTCCTGAGTGGGGGGCATGAGCTTGTCGTGGCGGTCGATGAGAGCCTGGAGCTTCTTCTTCTCTGTGGCCTTGAATTCCTTGTCCTTGGAGCTCACCACGGTATCGTCGGACACGCGCATCGACACCTTCTCCAGCATCATGTCAAGCCATTCCTTCATGCCCTCCTTCTCGAGATCGCGGGTCAGGGACTGTGCGGGGCGGAAGAAGGGGGAGGCGTCAGTGGGCGAAGATATCGGAAGGGGAGTCACGATAGATAAATTGATAGATAGAGAGGGGGGCATCGAGAGAGTGAGATTGAGAGAGAGAGGGGTTGATAGATTGATAGATAAAGAAAGGGAAATATAGAGAGAGAAAGGTTGATAGATTGATAGATAAATAGAGGGAAATAGAGAGAGAGAGGTTGATAGATTCATAAATAAAGAGAGGGAAATAGAGAGAGAGAGATTGACAGAGAGGGAGAGATATATATATATATTAATATATATGTAGATAGATAGATATAGATAGAAAAAAAGTGAGAGTTTGATATGTTGATAGATTGATAGATAGGTTGGCAGATTATAGATTTATAGATAGACAGATAGATTGAAAGATAAATAGACAGATAGATATTAAAACACGGTATTTTAAATATGATATCAAATAATGTAACAAAGGTGTATATTCACATTACGAAAAATCATATAATGAGTAATACTATGTATATACATAATCTGGTATATGCATACATAAATAAGGCTTACACACCGGTCT
>NC_061850.1:3557913-3560413 GCF_019202785.1 Penaeus chinensis | reverse complement strand
CGAGTGTTTCGATGCTTCGAAGTTTTCGCCAAGCAGGGATTCTCGACGAAGGTAGAGCAATGCAAACAACGCCTGGGACGAAACGCGGCATTCGACGAAAAGCCAGCGGATTTGAGCGGGAACTTGGTACAAATAAAACAAAAAATAAGCCTCGAAAATATAACATGGGGTTAGAAGTGCGCGCGCGGGGTGACCGGCCAAGGAGCTCGAGGTATTAACAATAGTCCTCGCTGAAGTTGCTCCTCCTGCACCTATTAATACATGGCCCAAGTTTTCTCTCTCTTTCTCTCTCTCTCTCTCTCTCTCTCTCTCTCTCTCTCTCTCTCTCTCTCTCTCTCTCTCTCTCTCTCTCTCTCTCTCTCTCTCTCTCTCTCTCTCTCTCTCCTTCTCTCTCTATCTCTCTCTCTCTCTCTCTCTCTCTCTCTCTCTCTCTCTCTCTCTCTCTCTCTCTCTCTCTCTCTCTCTCTCTCTCTCTCTCTCTTTCTCTTTCTCTCTCTCCTGCTCGTCTCGTCGCGTCTTTTTTCGTCTCCTCACGTGTTACGAAAGGTTTTTTGAAAGGTCACGTACGTAGGTAGTATTATGGTATCGGTAACCGTCTTCTTAGCGTAGGATTTGATTCGTTATTCTAGATAAAGGTGTTTTATTGACACGTTTTACATCTCCAGAAGTGTAAAGAATGTACAACGTTGTGATCTGGAAAAATCGGCGGTTCCGGACCCACACATTTCCATTAGAAAGAAAAGATAAATGGAGAAAAGTTATTCTAAAAAAAGGAAGCGTTTTTTATGCAAGAAAACTGGGCCGATTTTTAGGGAAGAGACTCCGGCAAAGCTATTTTTACGCTGGCTCTCAAGTGCCTTTGGGGAACACCCCAAATGGCGTTGGGGAGGAAAAGGCCGCTACTAGATAGTTCCACCTTTTTCTCCTTCCTTTCATCCTTTCCCTTTTCTTCTTCTCTCTTTCCCTTTTCTTCTTTTTCTCTCTTTCCCTTTTCTTCTTTTTCTCTCTTTCCCTTTTCTTCTTTTTCTCTCTTTCCCTTTTCTTCTTTTCCTCTCTTTCCCTTTTCATCTTCCTCTTTTTCTCCCTTTCCCTTCCATACCTTTTCTTCTTCTTCTTCGTCTCCCTTTCATCCCTTTCCTTCTTCCTCTTCTTCTCCATTTCCCTTTCACATCCACTTCTTCTTCATCTTCACCATTATCATCCACTTTCCCCCGCTGACACGCAGTCCTCATTTACACGAAGCGACGCGTAGGAACACACTCTTTTTCCATTTTCCCCGCGACTGGACATTGAACAATCCGGGCAACGACCAAACACGCACTTGGGCGATTTTCTCACGCTATTACGAAGGCGTATGACAGAGGGTGAATGACATACTCCAAATGACAGCCCGGGATGACAGATATGCAGGTCAAGGTAAGGATATGACAGCTGCTTTAAGTGACAGGTAAGCATACAGGCGGGACGACGGCTGGTCTGATGACACTTGGGAGGGGATACGTGTCAGAGGGGAAAGAAGGACCACGATATTCCTTATCTGGAGGGTGACGATAAGGGGTGATATAGCGGGGGGATTAAGAGAGGGGAGAGGTTTAGGGGTGACAGAAGAGAGAGGTTTAGGGGTGATAGAAGAGAGAGGTTTCGGGTGATATAAGAGAGAGGTTTAGGGTAATAGAAGAGAGAGGTTTAGGGGTGATAGATGAGAGAGGTTTAGGGTGATAGAAGAGAGAGGTTTAAGGGTGATAGAAGAGAGAGGTTTAGGGGTGATAGAAGAGAGGTTTAAGGGGTGACAGCGTAGAGCGGTTTAAGGGTGAAAGAGAGGAGAAAGATGAAGGTAGTGAGGTTTAGAGTGAAGGGAAGGAAGATGGGAGCGTCAAGTTACAGTGACGTGAAGCGTAGGGCGATAAAGTGAGCACAAGAAATATGAGATTGTCAGTTTTAAAATCGTTTAGTGTGGACTTCATGTTTTATAGAGGGAATGCGTAATGCAAAATCTATTCGGTTTGCTTCAAACGTCTATTTTGTGTCGCAATGAAGGAAACATTTTCTCTGGATTCTCCAATGAAATATCCCAGTTGAGATTGCTATTTCTTTTCTGTCGTCGTGAATTCAGTCTGTAAATGTATCGAATACCTATTTAACGGCTTTTTTTTAATATTCTGACACTAATTCTTAAATTCTTCGCGATTCGAATTTTGAATATATATATATCATCGTTATTTCTTCCCAGAGGACGTGTCGGTGTAGGTGTCCTGAACAGGTGCATTAACTCTCACAGCAACTTTACAAAGTATATGATGTTTCCTTAAGCATTACACTGCATTTCCGTCGCTGAAGATAACTCCACAAGCAAAACATTATTCATTTTTTATTTCCTGTTCATCATAGTAGGATTTTTTTTTTCACGGGCTGACGTTTCCTTCAGCATTTTTTCTGCATCACTTTTTAAAATTCACACACGAGTTCACAAAGAGCTCATTTCCACAGTCTTTTTTTTTTT
>NC_061850.1:3527913-3530413 GCF_019202785.1 Penaeus chinensis | reverse complement strand
AAAAAAAGATAATATTAAAAAAAAAAAAAAAAAAAAAAAAAAAAACTACCCTCGGAAAAAAAAACACAAATAAAACACAAAAGAAAAGAAAAAACAGCCTTTAAAAAAATAGTAATAACCACATACGATACAAAAAAATAATTAAAAATTGTTAAAAAAAAAAAAATCATTAAAAACACAACTTCAAAAAAATATATATATAAAAACACACACACACAGATACACACGTCTCGCTTTCTTCTTTTAATCAGTCGCTGGACCAACACCGGGTCAATGCTCAGAGGAGAAAGAACAGCAAGCATTGTTTACCTGTTTCTCCTCCTCCTCTCTTTCCTTCCACTAATTAAAGGCCAGGACACAGCCAGCGTAACTTCCATCCGGGTTCTTTTGATAATGTATTTGTCGCAGGCGGTGAGGCTCGCTGGTTCTGTATTGGTGTTTGTTTGTCCTTTGTTGTTGCTGTTTCTTTTTTTCTTTCTTTATTTCTTTCTTTCTTTTTTCATTTATTTCTCTCTCTCTTTACATACATACATACATACATGCATACATACATACATATATATATATGTATATGTGTGTGTGTGTGTCCATATATATATATATATATATATATATATATATATACATATATATATATATGTGTGTATATATATATATATGTGTGTGTGTGTGTGTGTGTGTGTGTGTGTGTATACATATTATTTTTATGCCATCACCAATGCGGTGTTTGACGAACTACTTGGCGATATGTTCGACTTGACATCACGTAGTTGGCTGGGTCTTTATACCGAGGTGGTTGACCCAAGATCTTTCCCCAGGGTAGTAGTTGGTTAGGTAATCATTGTTGGTGGTTCTCAACCCATTATCGTATCTGCGATAGACTCACCCACTACCGTATCTACGTTAGATTCACCCAATGTATACAAATTCCTGTGCGTTCTCACGTGTGCGCTCGGGCAATGTGTGTATGTATTTGAATACACACACACATTCATATGCGTGCGTTGCGTGTGTATTAATGCACACAAGCACGGATTTCCATATATTGGGTGAATCTAACGTGGATGTACACACATATGTGTGTGTGTGTGTGTGTGTGTGTCTGTTCTGTGCGCCATGCACACCTGCATGTACGCGCAGCCGCCCATATCGGTCGCCGCAGCAAAGCGAAACGCGTATCCATTTCCGAAATTGCAAGGCGGTATTGATCGAGCAGCAGCAGGAGCAACGGGCGCCCTGATTGCCTTCCACCTTCCCGCTCGACTGCTTTCGCACAAAAAAGATACACGGCGAAATCTGCTCAAAGTGCAATTTGAGCGTTCCGTTTCGCGCGTTCCGGCCCGATAACCGGCGTCGTTTGACCCCGCGAAACTGTCCTCGGAGCGAAGTGCGATGTGGCCATTTGCGATCGCTCTCGCCTTGGCGCGGGTCGGCTCGGCGGGTGCGCAAGACGTCGCTCTTTTGTTATGTCTCGTGTCGTCGGGATCTTTCATTCCTTATGAAGGCGGAGAGTTTTATCTTATTTTATTTTTTCTTTTCTTTTCTTTAGCTCTGTCTGTCTGTCTGTCTCTCTCTCTCTCTCTCTCTCTCTCTCTCTCTCTCTCTCTCTCTCTCTCTCTCTCTCTCTCTCTCTCTCTCTCTCTCTCTCTCTCTTAATCTATATATCTATCTACCTACCTTTCTCTCGCTCTCTTTTCATTTTTTCTTTTTTCTTTTATCGATATCCGTTGCTCGAGGAATAAATTTCCGTTAATGACATGCAGTGGAAGTCGAGACGCCTGATTTTATTTTTTGCCAACGTTAAAAAACCGAACAATTTTAAATCATCTATGTCTCAAACGTTATGATGAACTTCATTTGCCATTCATTAAAATGCAAGAACGTGATTATCAAGACAAATAATGGAGCTTGGTAGGTCGTTGCGAGGGAAAACGTGTTTATATTCTAAAATGATTCTTTGGAAAACCTTAATTAAAATTTTCTTTCATACAGTCCGCCTTGTCCGCACACATGCAAATCACATCTATCTGTGAAAACTTGTAAATATTTGTCTTAAAAATACGGAGTTTCTTCAAGCAGCAGTTGCATCATTACAATATAATACCTTCATTTTTTCTTTCTTTGTTTTGTTATGCTTTTGTTTCTGTTTGTTCTGTGCGAGTATGCATATGTGGTTATTTATATTTTCTCAGGGATCTTTTTTTTTTTCTTATTCTTTATTTAGGAATCGTCGATCCGAAAGAAAAGAAAAGGAAAAAAGGAAAAAAGAAGGAAGAAAAATAAGAGAAAAAGAAAAATGAAAAAAGAAAGAAAGAAGAAAAGAGAAAATAAAAAATAAAAAAAGAAGAAAAAAAAAGTAAAAGAAAGAAAGAAAGAAATATATATATATATATACAGTACATTATTAAGTATTGTAATATTTTCCAATGCTGACTAGAAGGGGTTAAGAGACGAAAACCCGACACCGGATCAGCGTCGCTCGGGCACTAATCTGGTAAAG
>NC_061850.1:3512913-3522913 GCF_019202785.1 Penaeus chinensis | reverse complement strand
AAAGGGGGAGGGGGAGGGGAGAAGGGGTTGGGGGAAAGAGGGAAGGGGTTGGGGGAAAGTAGGGTGGAGGGGGAAAGAAGGGTGAAAGGGAGAAGGGGTTGGGGGAAAGGAGGGGTGGAGGGGGAAAGGGGAAAGGAGGGAGGTATGAGCAAGGGTGAAGATATGGGGAAAGGGAGAAGGTGTTAGGGTGATAAGGGGGAAGGGGGAGAAAAGAAGTGGAAGGAAAATAGGAGAAGAAGAGGAAGGGGAGAGGAGGGAATGGAGGGAGAAGAGAGCATGGAAGATGGAGGTACAGGGAGGGGGAAAGGGATGGAGGAAGAAGTGGGGGAAGGGGAGGCAGGAAAGTGGGAATGAGAAGGGAAAGGGAGACAGCAAGTGGTAGACAAGGCAGAGGATAATATCAAGGAGGGAGAAGAGGGAGAAAGAGATAAAGATTAGAATTAGAAAACAGCATAAACTGAGGAACCAATAATCAATGTGTGTGTGTATATATATATATATATATATATATATATATATATATATGAATGTATATGACCACCAATGATTTTATATTACACTCACGCTCTCTACTGACTATTGACTATCACTTCCACCTTTTCCTTGGCAAGGTTGCAATTAATGATCATGGTCTCTACTACAACGTCAATATTGATGCAATCCTTCAATTTCTCGCCACAATATTTACACGTTAGCAAGTCAATATTGACGCCGGTGCTTAATTTCTTGAAATGTTGAAGAGAGGGTATGTATCAGGATTTACTCATTTTTTTCTCTCTCATTCATTCCTTCATTCCTTCCGTTCTCTTCCTTACATGTTGAATTTTATGGGCACATCGATCTCACTTTTATTGTTTAACTATCTTAGCTTTTATTTTCAAGTTTTGTTTCTATTATTTTTTCTTCTTCTTCTTTTCTCTTCAGTACATGTAAACTCTTTTTCTTCTTTTCCGTCATGTTCTTTACAAACTCATATCTTAACTATTTCTATTTCCTTATCTATAATTTATATTTTCAATAGAATACAAAAGGCATGCATTGTCATCTCCCAGTCACTGTCATTTCCAAAATAATATTTTTGTCCATCTGTTCATACTCTCTCTCTCTCTCTCTCTCTCTCTCTCTCTCTCTCTTCTCTCTCTCTCTCTCTCTCTCTCTCTCTCTCTCTCTCTCTCTCTCTCTCTCTCTCTCTCTCTCTCTCTCTCTCTCTCTCTCTCTCTCTCTCTCTCTCTCTCTCTCTCTCTCTCTCTCTCTCTCTCTCTCTCTCTCTCTCTCTCTCTCTCTCTCTCTCTTTCACTCTCTCTGATATATATATATATATATATATATATATATATATATATATATATATATATATCCCTCTCCTTGCAACTTGCTGAATATCCATATCTTTGCAATTCCCACTCGACCCTTGCATGCCCTCGCCCTTCGACCCTTGCAACTCGCCCTCGACCCTCCGTCCGCTCCTCACCTTTTTAACCCGCTCGTCGGCCGTCTTCTTCACGACGTCCCAGCGGTTGGTGAGAGTCTCGACCTCGTTGTCCTCCTTCGTGCACTTCTCCATGTTGGACCTCGACTCGGCCGCCGCGTCGAGCTTCGCCCTGTTCTCCTGGCAGGCGACTTCGAAGGTCTGAAGGCGGCGACGAGGGAAAAAGAGGGAGAGGAAAGGGGTTAGGGAAGCTGTGTGGGGATTTTTTTTTTTTTTTCCTCTCTATCTCTATCTTTTTATTTAACTGTTAACTGTCTCTATCTCTCTATCTATCTATCTATCTATCTATCTATCTATCTATCTATCTATCTATCTATCTATCTATCTATCTATCTATCTATCTATCTATCTATCTATCTATCTATCTATCTATCTATCTATCTATCTATCTATCTATCTATCTATCTATCTATCTATCTATCTATCTATCTATCTATCTATCTATCTATCTATCTATCTATCTATCTATCTATCTATCTATCTATCTATCTATCTATCTATCTATCTATCTATCTATCTATCTATCTATCTATCTATCTATCTATCTATCTATCTATCTATCTATCTATCTATCTATCTATCTATCTATCTATCTATCTATCTATCTATCTATCTATCTATCTATCTATCTATCTATCTATCTATCTATCTATCTATCTATCTATCTATCTATCTATCTATCTATCTATCTATCTATCTATCTATCTATCTATCTATCTATCTATCTATCTATCTATCTATCTATCTATCTATCTATCTATCTATCTATCTATCTATCTATCTATCTATCTATCTATCTATCTATCTATCTATCTATCTATCTATCTATCTATCTATCTATCTATCTATCTATCTATCTATCTATCTATCTATCTATCTATCTATCTATCTATCTATCTATCTATCTATCTATCTATCTATCTATCTATCTATCTATCTATCTATCTATCTATCTATCTATCTATCTATCTATCTATCTATCTATCTATCTATCTATCTATCTATCTATCTATCTATCTATCTATCTATCTATCTATCTATCTATCTATCTATCTATCTATCTATCTATCTATCTATCTATCTATCTATCTATCTATCTATCTATCTATCTATCTATCTATCTATCTATCTATCTATCTATCTATCTATCTATCTATCTATCTATCTATCTATCTATCTATCTATCTATCTATCTATCTATCTATCTATCTATCTATCTATCTATCTATCTATCTATCTATCTATCTATCTATCTATCTATCTATCTATCTATCTATCTATCTATCTATCTATCTATCTATCTATCTATCTATCTATCTATCTATCTATCTATCTATCTATCTATCTATCTATCTATCTATCTATCTATCTATCTATCTATCTATCTATCTATCTATCTATCTATCTATCTATCTATCTATCTATCTATCTATCTATCTATCTATCTATCTATCTATCTATCTATCTATCTATCTATCTATCTATCTATCTATCTATCTATCTATCTATCTATCTATCTATCTATCTATCTATCTATCTATCTATCTATCTATCTATCTATCTATCTATCTATCTATCTATCTATCTATCTATCTATCTATCTATCTATCTATCTATCTATCTATCTATCTATCTATCTATCTATCTATCTATCTATCTATCTATCTATCTATCTATCTATCTATCTATCTATCTATCTATCTATCTATCTATCTATCTATCTATCTATCTATCTATCTATCTATCTATCTATCTATCTATCTATCTATCTATCTATCTATCTATCTATCTATCTATCTATCTATCTATCTATCTATCTATCTATCTATCTATCTATCTATCTATCTATCTATCTATCTATCTATCTATCTATCTATCTATCTATCTATCTATCTATCTATCTATCTATCTATCTATCTATCTATCTATCTATCTATCTATCTATCTATCTATCTATCTATCTATCTATCTATCTATCTATCTATCTATCTATCTATCTATCTATCTATCTATCTATCTATCTATCTATCTATCTATCTATCTATCTATCTATCTATCTATCTATCTATCTATCTATCTATCTATCTATCTATCTATCTATCTATCTATCTATCTATCTATCTATCTATCTATCTATCTATCTATCTATCTATCTATCTATCTATCTATCTATCTATCTATCTATCTATCTATCTATCTATCTATCTATCTATCTATCTATCTATCTATCTATCTATCTATCTATCTATCTATCTATCTATCTATCTATCTATCTATCTATCTATCTATCTATCTATCTATCTATCTATCTATCTATCTATCTATCTATCTATCTATCTATCTATCTATCTATCTATCTATCTATCTATCTATCTATCTATCTATCTATCTATCTATCTATCTATCTATCTATCTATCTATCTATCTATCTATCTATCTATCTATCTATCTATCTATCTATCTATCTATCTATCTATCTATCTATCTATCTATCTATCTATCTATCTATCTATCTATCTATCTATCTATCTATCTATCTATCTATCTATCTATCTATCTATCTATCTATCTATCTATCTATCTATCTATCTATCTATCTATCTATCTATCTATCTATCTATCTATCTATCTATCTATCTATCTATCTATCTATCTATCTATCTATCTATCTATCTATCTATCTATCTATCTATCTATCTATCTATCTATCTATCTATCTATCTATCTATCTATCTATCTATCTATCTATCTATCTATCTATCTATCTATCTATCTATCTATCTATCTATCTATCTATCTATCTATCTATCTATCTATCTATCTATCTATCTATCTATCTATCTATCTATCTATCTATCTATCTATCTATCTATCTATCTATCTATCTATCTATCTATCTATCTATCTATCTATCTATCTATCTATCTATCTATCTATCTATCTATCTATCTATCTATCTATCTATCTATCTATCTATCTATCTATCTATCTATCTATCTATCTATCTATCTATCTATCTATCTATCTATCTATCTATCTATCTATCTATCTATCTATCTATCTATCTATCTATCTAACTGGAAGAAAGTAAATAAATGAATAAACAGCAAAGATAATTCCTTCCCTTCTCTTGTTGTTAAAAACTTTGGTTTTTATATTCCTTCAATCAGCAAATTGATAAGAGAACAAATCGCTAAAATTCATATTAATTAGAGAATATGTAAAACACCAGAGATTAATTTCCCAGAGAAGATCCAAATCAAGGTGGTTGCAGGTGTTGCAAAAAATGCAAGACAACACACGGGATTGCAAAAAAAGGGGGGGGAGGGGGATCTGGTGCCGAGTAACCAATGGCAGGATTGCAAAAAGGGGGGGTGGGGGGGGATTTGCAATACGTTAGTTTGAGGTCTCAAAACCAGCTGTTTTTTTATTATTATTACTGGTATATTATAATCAAAATCTGATTGTTGCCCAAAAAATAAGGAAGTTAACGAAATCGACAGTCATAGAACACCCAGAGGAAAATAATAACAATAATAATGATAGTATTCACAAGCGCAGATTATTATAAAATGGTTGATCAGTAACTGCGTTTCATGCTAAGAAAAGAACAAAAAAATAAATATGTGAGAGGAATAACGTAAAGGAAAACAAAAGAATATCCATTTGCGAAAGAACGGCCAAGATGTCAAGATTAAAACGAAAAAAAATCGAATTAGAAAAAAATATATAAAATAAAATTGGTTTTCAGAAGCTTAGCATGACAGACAAATCTTACTGAATTTTCTTTATTTTTCTCGTCCTCAGCCCATATCCATCCAGAGCGAATGAGCAGTTGATATCAAGACTGAAAAGGTGAAGAGATTTAGGTCGTCTTCAGCAGAGATGGTGGTGGGGGGGGGGGGGTAGAGACTTCTGTGTTATGGGGGAAAAAAAAGACTTTCTTCCCTAGTAAGAGAGAGTGTACTGGGTTTTAAAAGTGTACACAGAGAGCATGTTTTACCGTGACTGGTTTCACTTTCGTATAAATATACATGTATATCCCTAAATTCAAGAAATATTATGTTGTCACTTTTGTCAACATGTATCTTCGTAATGTCTAATTTGATTTATAGTATAGTATGACATATATATATATATATATGTATGTATGTATATATATGTATATATATACATATACATATATATACATATATACATATAAACATCTATACATATATATATATATATATATATATGTGTGTGTGTGTGTGTGTGTGTGTGTGTGTGTGTGTATCTATAAAGAAGATATAGTAGCAAAGTAGACGTTCCTGGAAGAGAAATTGCCTTGGACCTTAATAATGCAAAAGCACCAAGGCATTTAGATTTTTTCCTTTCTTTGTATCCTCCTCCTCCTTCTCGCTCATCACAACATTCACAAAACACTACAGTAAACCATCAAAAAAAGCTAACAGCCAACTAACCTTCTCCTGTTGATGACGAAGCCAGCGACGACCGCAAGATATGGAAAAAGGGAGACACAGTGAGTCATGAGGAATTCGTGCATGACAGGAGACGTGACAGAGAGAGAGAGAGAGAAAAAAGAGAGAGAGTTACGTGGTTGTATCGTGATGATTCTTGGATGGAAACTAGAGTAAAATTGTTGAGTAAAAAGAAAAAAAAATTAAAGAAAAGAAAATTTTAAAAAAATATGTATACAAAGACAATATCAGAAAATTTTGAAATCTAAGTTTTTTTTCAAGTAATTAAAAAATACAAGCACGAAATAAAACGAAAAGAAGTAACAAAAATACGAAAGGTTCTGAAAAAAAAATCACGAGCATATGCACCCATTTTCGGATGAAAAAAAAAAATGAATGATATAATCTTCATAATGACAGGATGAAATTCTATCATATATATGTATATATGCATATTAACACGACA
This sequence comes from Penaeus chinensis, assembly GCF_019202785.1. Lineage (NCBI taxonomy): Eukaryota > Metazoa > Arthropoda > Malacostraca > Decapoda > Penaeidae > Penaeus > Penaeus chinensis. Next base: position 3,516,498 of record NC_061850.1, on the reverse strand, counting down.
TGTTCCGGTCGAAGAACATTCTAGCACACAAAACCATAACACAAAAAAAAAAATCTGAAAACGCAACGTCAGATTTCACTTACCGTCAACAGCTGATACATTTTATTTTGTCCAGATAATCATTCAATGGACAGTTGGGAAGTTGGCAGGGGGCGAAGCATCGACAGAAAAGGAGGGGGGGAGGAGAGAAAAAAATCAACAACGTCAAAATGCATTCACATACAGAGAAGATACCAGGATGCTATGTCAGTCGCTAGTAACTGGGAGTTTAATGCTTTAAATTCGGGTTTATAGCTACTCAAAATATGTGGTTTACAAACTACTACATTACCAGATACAAAGCTATTTAAAAAAAAAAAAAATGTCTAGACAGGGCTTAATAAAGTGCGTATATGTCATATATGTTGTATATCATAAATTGTTGTATATTTTATATCAACAAGGTTCAAACTTGGCAGAAAATGCCGAAGAAATAGTCCTCTTAACAAAAAAAAAACACTATATAAAAACACTGTATAAAAATTGACTACATTTCGAATACAACAACAAAAAAATTCAAACAGCTTTTTATAAGAAACACGAATCACTTATATATAAGCCTATGAGTATGCTTTTAGATTATAATACTATCATATCAGTTTTTAGCGAAATATTAGGGACATTTTTTTCCTGTGTTGTGAGTGTGGTTGTTGTACCAAGCAAATAATTCTGGGTTATTGTCATCCCACCGTCACCATAACAGTTAACAGTTAAACAGTCTACTCAAAACACACATAACTCATTAGCTTTTTATTTCATTAATTATTTTTACCTTTACTCTCATTAATTACCAAGGCCACGACTTACCGGCAGCAAATGATGATTATATATGTATAGAGATAGAGAAGCAAAACCAAGCTAAAAGCAAATATATTCCATGTAAGTTTTATGAAAATATTGCTTGACTGATGAGTTGATGTCCTACAGGTAGTTGAGGGCCATTTTAATTATCTTTTTTTTTTTCTCGAAAATTAAATATATATTGATCTTTTAATTACCAAAGTGTCCCTTTATAAATCTAGACTTTTAAAAGAGGGGGGTAATAATGTAGTAATGTGAATATGTTGGTACACTGTACTACTTACCAGGAACTGTTGCAGTTTAAGAGACCGTCATATACACACACGGCAATGAGGAGGCAGCGCATGATGTGAAAGAAATGAAAAAAAAATATGGTAAGGAAAAGCACGTTAGTTTACGGGGGGGGGGGGGTGCATATATAAGTTTAGGAGATTTTAGGAGTTAAAGGAGATTTAGAGATTACAACAAAATAAATGTCTATATACTTACTTAAGGAGAAAAAAATCTATTGTTAAGAAAATGTAAAAAATAAAAACATAATCATAAGGTACTTTAGTTTTTTTTTTTTTATAAAAAGGAGGTTAAATGCAGTTAGAAATGTCAGATAAAAAAAAAAGAAGATTAACAATGTAAAATCCACATAGCAACAGAATAATGATGTTAAATTACTCAATCAAAATCAAATCATAATGCATAAATAATGATGGAACATGGAGAGGGATGTTTACTGTGAGAAACTTAGCCGCAAGCACTCAAAGGCGACACCACCCGGAGAGCAGTTCATGCAAACACTGTCACTGCGAGTAGATGTTAATTTCCAAACGCCAATGGAAGTCTGCTGTAGACATATGACTTGAATAATATTTTGAATGTCATATATTCTCCGAGTGTGGAAAAGTGCTCATCCGAATCTAATTATTCGTGCAAAATAGGCCTAATGTGATCAATGCACAATCCACAACCATACTGCAAGCAGGTCCGATGGTCGGATGCCTTCAAAGCAGTTGCAAAAAAAAAAAATCTGGATATCGACTTAAGAAAAAACATTGCAGATTTCGGTGCATGAATATCCCAAGCTCAAGCCGGTGATTCGATCCCTTCCTTACCGTCCAAAAGGGCGTGGACTTCCGCTTCTAAAGGTTCCAAGACTGGCAGCCTTTCGTTAACCTGAAAGGGGAATCGAGAGTTTATTGCCGAACTTCACCTTATGTTCCTCTTACTCTTTTGTTTCCATTATATTAAGGGGGATAGCGATTTCCTTTTAATTCGCTGGAATTGTTAGTGGTTTTCTAAATTTCGATATCCTTAAAGCCTCAAGAAAAAAAAACATTCGACACGCTCAACAAGCTGACTGTTCCTCGTCGCACCTGTCCCTGAAGGTCAAAGATTTCCTTGACGCGGTCTTCGGGCGAGAGATCGACGGAGGAGGTGATAAAGTTGAGCTTCTCCCCAGCCGGAGTCATCCAGGCTCTGAGTTCGGCCAGCTGGCTGACCATCTTATGGAGCCTCTGGTTGAACTCGGTGAGGTCAGTGAGCGCCTTGTCCACCTTGTCGACGATCTGCTTCTTCTCGTCGATGTCGATGATCTCCTTCTCCATGAACTCCCTCTTGTCTTCGCCGGCGAGAGAGATGATGGTGGCGAAGCACTTCTTGATCACCTCGTAGATCTCGAGGGCGACCTTCTTGTTCTCCTCGGCCTTCTTCTTCTTCCTCTCCAGCCAGTCCGAGCCCTTCTTGGGGTCGTAGATCTTCTTGTAGGTCTTGAACTGGTCCTCCAGGGTGTCCAGAGGAGCCATGATGGCCTGGCGCTGCTGCTCGTACACCTCCCAGTCCTTGAATGTGCCTGGGAGAGGGAGAGGGAGGCTTTGTTGAGATTTAAACGTAGTTTAGCAGAGGTTTAGGGATTCAAATATTGATTGGGATGATGAAGACTGGGATGGGGAATAACCATTATCCTCCGGAAGTGAAGTAAGCCGTACACCTTGTGACATAAAGTTTAGGTATATGATTTATAGCTTTAAAGAACAAGACCACTAAGAGCTGAGGACCGAATACAGAAGAAAACAAAAGCCAATAGTAAGGAGACACAAATTTAAAGACGAAGAGAACTACAATAAGTAATAGTAGAATATAAGGATAAAAAGGAAAGGTAAGTGGATGAAAAACATCAAAAAAAGACATAGAGAACTATAATAAATGGATGAAAAACACCAAAAAAGTAAGAAATACCGAGTAGTACAAATTGACAAGAAACAAGGATAAGAAAGTCCAGCATCGCGCACCATTGAGTAATTCAATACGCTGCTGAGCCTTTTCGTTGGTGTCCTTCCACGTCTCTTCCAGCTTGGCAATCTCGCGCTCCAGGAAGGACGGGGCGTTGGGGTTAGACTTCAGCTTGGCTCCACGTTTCATCAGCTCGTTGTAGATGGGCGACTGGTTCTCGATGGTGCGGAGGACCTGCGGGGGAAGAGGAGGCGGTGAGAAAGAAGGAGACTGCGCGAGGGGGGAAATGGAGACGGTGAGAGAGAAGGAGACTGCGCGAGGGGGGAAGTGGAGGCGGTGAGAGAGAAGGAGACTGCGCGAGGGGGGAAGTGGAAGCAGTAAGAGAGAGAAAATGCGCGAAGGGGGGGAAATGGAGGTAGGGGGACTGAACGTGAAAAAACGGAATCATACAATTAAAATCTAACACTCCCGTAATCTACCCCCGAAAGAAAATAATAATAATAATAATAATAATAATCACAA
>NC_061850.1:3480413-3482913 GCF_019202785.1 Penaeus chinensis | reverse complement strand
TTTGAGTTAAAGGGGCCCACAGTGCTTGGGAACCCTGGGCCGATGCGTAAATCCGACCCTATATATATGTAGACGTATATATGTGTGTCTATATATACATATATACATATATATATATATATATAGATATATATATATATATATATTCTGCTAGTGCTCTGCCCTACGATATTCTCTCCATGACACTCTTTAATTCTCTTTAATTCGCTTAACATGCCCAGTCTTTTCCACGGGACTGAGACCATTTCCCCAGATGTCTGCCATAAATATAAGGGAAAGATCAATCAGGGTGGTTTCCCGTTGCCTTCCTTGACCGCGTTTTTATCGAGACATTGTCTCTAGAAGGGTCGCCAGCAAAGGCTAAAGAGTCCCCTCGGCCCTTATTTCTATTCATCCCGTTGATGGGACCCTGACAGGTGCTCCACTCTGGGTCGAAGTGGACCTGGGAGCAATAGGGTCTAAGAGGTCGTCTCTCATCATACAATCAGACAATCCAAAACGAACATGAATTTATTTTCAACGAGCAAAACAAAAAATAATTGACGACACAAAAAAACATTATAAGAAAACCAGTAAACAAGTTGGTCATTTTTTTTTTTTTTTTCGTAAAGATTGATTTATTTATTTCCCTTTACAAAGGCACTGTGCACTATGTAACAGTTTCAGGGCGTTCAAATAGGCCTATGTTTATGGCTGTAAAGAGTCCCACAAATATGCGTTGATTGGGAAAGGGTCCATTTGCCGGACACAAGTAATGGTCTTTTTTGTTTGTTTTTCATTTCTTGTGGGCAGGAGACATAGGAGGGGCATGTCGGGACGATGGCCAAGAAGTGGAATAAAAAATATGGTCACTTCATTGTTTATATATATATATAGATATATACATATATATGTGTGTATGTGTGTGTGTGTGTGTGTGTGTGTGTGTGTGTGTTTGTGTGTGCGTACGTTAATGTGTGTGTGTGTGTGTGTGTGTGCGTGCGTTAATGTGTGTGTGTGTGCGTGCGTTCGTGCGTGCGTGTGTGTGTGTGTGTGTGTGTATGTGTGTACGTGTATATATGTGAAATGGTAGTCCTAGACTCCACGCAAAATTTCAACTCCGTGCGTCTCGGCTGACTCGTATTTTTCTGACATTTCAGAGATGGGCCGTTTTATTTCGTTCTCCATGTAAATAAAAATTATATATTTTTTTTCTTCTACTTTCTTTTCTTTTCTTTTCTTTTCAACAGCCATTTACTTATTCCACTGCAGGGAATCGGCCTCTCTCAATTCATTATTTGAGAGGTTATTTGGCAGTGTTACCCTTGCCTGACTGGATGCCATTCCTAATCAACCGAGGTTCGGCGTGTTAACACTTGTGCCACGGTGGCGACTTCCCCTACGACACCTGCGTTTTGACTTCTCAAGGCGATATGTCGTTTTCTCGCCGTGAGATCGGGCACGAACAAGCAGTCAGAGCGCAGGCATTTTTACGACCGCCGCGACGGAGAATTGAACTCGGGACCACGAGGATCGGAGCCCAGTGCTCTGACAACTGGACCATCGCGGCAGTCATTTATATATGTATATACATGTGTGTGTGTGTGTGTGCGTGTGTGTGTGTGTGTGTGTGTGTGTGTGAATATAAATATATATATACATATATGTATATACACATAAATTTATATATATCTAAACATATGCATATATGTGTATATATGTATATGTATGTGTGTGTGTGTGTGTGTGTGTGTGTGTGTGTGTGTGTATCCCAATGCCGCCGGGGAAAATGAATAAAGAATGGGGAATATGCTGTGCTCATTTTCTATATTTTTGTGAAGTGTCTCTGCACATAGATGGATCTGCTAGTGCATAGCTACAAAGGAGTCAATTAGTAGAACTTGTGACCTTACGTGATTTGAATTGGCGGGGGAAAACGTAGTTTTTACTAGTGCTCTAAATATCGATGGTGTTATTTTTATTATAAACATTATAATTACTATAATGTTATAAACATTAGTAACAGCAAAATAAGATAACGTGAAATATTTTCGTAAATCACAGAAAAGGGTAAACGGGCGAGACAGGCAGTACTCGTAACTGGCTCATTAGTGACTTAGTACAGGTGTAGCCATCTATGTGTAAAAACAATCAAACAAGTACTCACAGTGGGCATAGCACGTATGTACAAGTCATGCCCGTCAGCATTGGGATATATATATATATATATATATATATATATATATAGAGAGAGAGAGAGAGAGAGAGAGAGAGAGAGAGAGAGAGAGAGAGAGAGAGAGAGAGAGAGAGAGAGAGAGAGAGAGAGAACGAAAGCTACCAAGACCAATCTGCCCAAAAGACTTTTCAGCCTACTGCAGAGCCTCCAGAATCCCTCACCTGCTCCCCGTTGCTTTAATTGGGAATCGTTCAGCGTCAGTCCACCTGTTTTGTGCGAATTGCCTGGGCCTCGCTCCGAGCTATTCACTTGTTAATTTTTCATAACGTTTTCTGGAGAGTACGC
>NC_061850.1:3455413-3465413 GCF_019202785.1 Penaeus chinensis | reverse complement strand
ATGTATATATGTATGTATGTATATGTGTATTTATGCATATATGTATACATGTATGTATGTATTATATATATACACTATATATACACATACATAAATGCATACATATATATATATATATATATATATATATAAATATATGTGTGTGTGTGTGTGTGTGTGTGTGTGTGTGTGTGTGTGTGTGTGTGTGTGTGTGTGTGTGTGTGTGTGTGTGTGTGTGTGTGTGTGTGTGGTCATATATACATAAATATATAGATAATTAATATATATATATATACATATATATATATATATATATATATATATACATATATATGCAAATATATACATCTATACATACATATACACACACATATATGCACATACATATCTATCTATCTATCTATTCATCTATCTACATATATGCATATATACATATACACATATACATATATATATATATATATATATATATATATATATATATATATATACATATAGCATAACATATACATACATACATACATATATAAATATATATATATATATATATATATATATATATGTATATATACATATATATGTGTATATCTACATATATGTGTATATATACATATATGTGTATATATACATATATATGTATATATATACATATATATGTATATATATATATATATATATATATGTAGATATATACATTATGTGTGTGTGTATGTGTGTATGTGTATGTATGTATGTATATATGTATATATGTATATATATATATATATATACATATACATATATATAAGCAAATTTTCATCTTTAAAATTACTAAGAAGCCATATCTGCTCTCTCCTAACAGATGCTGTAATTGCCTTTTGTCTTGGTTTCTTTTACAATTCTAATTACAACAGCTACTCTACAGGCATTATAAGTGGAGTGTTGTTCATGCAAAGTCTCATATATTTAACACTTATATCAATATCCATATCGTCCCTGTAATCCAAAGAACAAACACCATTATAATTGTAACAATAAGGGTCCACTATAGTTCGGTACATTCATGAAATAAAAATGAGCTTTTAGCACTGTCAGTATGAATGATGTGAAGGTTCATGAGGCCATTTAGACTTTGCAGTAGTTTGCACTTATAAATGATACCATACAGTTAATGCATTACAATATATTAACCCAATGCTGACAGGTAAGACGTGTACGTGCTATGCCCACTGTGAGTTACTTGTTTGATTGTTTTTACACATAGATGGCTACACTTGTACTAAGTCAGCAATGAGCCAGTTACGAGTACTGCTTGTCTCGCCTGTTTACCCCTTTCTTTGATTTATGAAAATATTTTATGTTATCTTAGTTTGTTGCTATTAATGTTTATAACATTATAGTAATTATAATGTTTATAATAAAAATACCACCATCAATATTCATAGCACTAGTAAAAAATACATTTTTCCCACCAATTCAAATCACGTAAGGTCACAAGGTCTACTAATTGACTCCTTTGTGGCTAAGCACTAGCAGAGCCATCTATGTGCAGAGACATTTCACAAAAATATAAAAAATGAGCACATTTTCCCCGGCGGCATTGGGTTCATGGTAACTAGAGTAGTAAGATATCAGAACTTATTAATGTTTATATGCAAGTGTACTGTACAGGCTTGCCTCTGTACAAGTATATACAGTTTTGTTTTCAACTTGAATTAAACTTTACAATACATTGTCCTTTATAAATAAAGCTAACAACTATACAGAAGACAAAAAAAATTAACACCCATTCAAAATACCAAAAGAAAATATGTTTCTTTAAAGACTTTAAATGGTATTCTTATATACATGATGCAAACAAAGGATTACATATATTTAGTTTATTTCAGCCTATAGGTGCTTTATGCCACTGTTGGCGATAGATTTTGATTTCTAGTACTTGATATCATATACTTCCATTTCTTTTATATATCATTAATACCATTATTGTAGGCATTTCCTCATAAATTTATTTTGAACTGACATCTTGATATTTTATTAAAAGCTGATTGATTACAATACCCTCACAAGTACTTGTGTTAGACTCACATTCAATCAAAAACGTACAAGTGTATTGTATGTGGTGCTACACATTTCAAAACCTGTATTCTTTAAATGGGTGAATATACCTGACGACTGTATCTCTGAGTTTCCTGTTTTATTTTAGAAGGAAAGACAGATTCTCTTGCAATAAATCACTGCTTTGAAGTCTTGGCATATTTTGGGATACAACAAATTAATTTTCCTCTTTTAGGTGTAAATTAATGCTCACATCACTTTGAAGTCACTGAAAATAATATACTGTTCTTTAAGAAAATTTATCTTCTGTCACAGCATATATCTGTGGGTTTTTTTAACATAAAGAATAGCTTCTTTTATATATCTATATTGCAATTATAATAATGATCATTATTTTTTTATGTATAGTAAATTACTTTACCAATTACTTTTCTTCAGGCCAGTATGTACGAAACTATTAAATGATAATAATGATGATGATGATAATAATGATAGTAAAAAATAATAATAATAACAGTAATAATAATAATAATAATAATAATAATAATAATAATAATAATAATAATAATAATAATAATAATAATAATAATAATAATAATAATAATGATAATAATGATAATAATGATAATAATGATAATAATAATAATAATAATAATAATAATAATAATAATAATAATAATAATAATAATAATAATAATAATAATAATAATAATATAAAAACAATAATGATAACAATAACAATAATAGTAATAATAGTAGTAATAATAATGATAATGATAATGATGATGATAATGATATCTTTTTGCTGGACTGTATTTTTTTTTATTCACATGACTTTGTATGCTTAATCAAATAAATTTGTAAGCATATCCATCTTTTTATAAATAAATCTGTATACAAAGCTTAACCTGTATTTACACATATACTAATATATAACATTAATATACGCACCCTGGTATAGGGGAAAATATAGTACAGTGAAGCACTTGGGTTTTTGCATTATGCAAGAAACAATACATCAGAAGTAATAAATAGCCTCCTTTTATTAACATATATAGTACAAGCATACAGAGCACTCTGTAAGTAAATAAATATAAACACAGAAAGATGCAAAACTTTCTTGTAAGCATCGGACCTTTTAATGTTTGTGCAGAAGACAGAAAATAAAACAAAGTGGTACAAAGTCTGAAAATAGAGCACCTAAAGCATCAGTTTATGAACAACTGAGATCGGCTTCTGGACTAACTCACTCGGTCTTTAACTGTGCTTTGGGCTTTACTGAACCATGCAGGTTACAGATTACACACTCATCCTTTCATATGACAAGTGCAATAAAGTGAACAATATAAATTCAACCATCTTTTCTTTATTTGTCTTTAAAAAACTTGTGCATTAAAACTTTTTTTTTTTTAATGTAACCTGCATTTTAATATTTGCATACAAGCACAAAACTACATAAATAAACAAATAATATTAGCAATAATATATAATAATAATGACATTAATAATAAGTATTATAATAATGATAATGATAATGATAATAATAATAAGTATGATAATAATGATAACAATAATAAGTATGATAATAATGATAATAATAATAAGTATGATAATAATGATAATAATAATAAGTATGATAATAATGATAATGATGATAATAATAATGATAATTAATGGTAGTAGTAGTAGTAGTAATAATAGTAGTAATAATCATAATAATAATCATAATAATAATCATAATAATAATAATAATAATAATAATAATAATAATAATAATAATAATAATAATAATAATAATAATAATAATAATAACAATAGCAATAATAATACTAATAATAATAATAATAACAATAGCAATAATAATAATAATAATAATAATAATAATAATAATAATAATAACATATTTACAAAATCCCTAAAAATTCCTACTTTCAGCTTACAGAATAGACATTACAGGGAGTCTGTACCACAATATATCACAAAAATGATTTTCTTGTTTTCAGGTTTCAGGGACCTATACAAATTGCACTGGCACCTCATCCTTCAATGGACACCTTATATGAGAATTAAAATGCTGCCTGGAAGTCAAGGATTTCTCTCAATGAGTGGAAGAGGAATGGAAGACTGCCCACACTAAATCTTTCAAATTGCTCATTACAGCTGATTACTGTGTTATCCATAAGCAGCCATGCAATCTATTTAGGTGCTTGGAAAAGCCTACAATAGCTCTCAATGCAATTTTGGAAAAGGACTGCATTGCTTTATTTTTTCTTTTCCTTTGCAGTCTTAACATAAGATATGTTTATTTTTCTTCTATGAATAAGTAAAAGAAGAGATTAACCCACCCTCCATTAACAAAAAATATCTTAAGCTTAGTTTAAGGTTCAGATCTTTAAACAACACAAGTGGGAAAACTGGCCTGCCCATGCTGTATATCTGTTATGTATCTACAGCTGCTTCAGTCATCTAAATTACATGATTTACTAATTCCATTGCCATCTTCATATCTTTATTTTTAATTGGGCTATGTCATGAGCATACAATATTCAATAATATACATATAACATAGCAAAATATGAATATATACTATTAAGCCAAAATATCAAGCTCTATACTATGCACAAGAGTGTTCTTTAAGAAATTTTCCCCAAAAATAATAAATTCTTACACTGAATTGCCGAGTTCTATTTAACATCATTAACTTGACATATTCAGTGACCAATGAAAATAATAATTAATATTGAACATATAACAAGAAGGGATTTTTTTTTCAAATGTGTATTTTAGAGGAAGACACTCATGGAATATGCATTTTCATTATAATACAGCCATAAAAATCACCATAATTACTTATCCAGTTTTTCAAAATATAAAGCAAAGCATAAAATCTTTTTTCTTTTAATTTTTCCCTTAAGGCATGGCAACAGCGGATTTTCTTTTAATGCTCTATATAAATTTCAGTGTTGAATTTAGAAATCCATTCCAACACAATGTGAGAATATACTGGAATACATCCCTGCTGAATTCGGTTGCAAATACAAAATGAACCATTGAAAATATAGTACAGTTTCCAGGGCAGAACTTCTTGGAATATTTCTCATCTAAATATACACTCCTTTTACATACCTATATCTATTTTTAAATATCTTTACCACATTGGTTCCCTAAATTCACTCTTTGGAAATATAATTTTCATAATTAACACTCAAGAAAGAAAAATATAATTTCATAATTTATCCTCAATTACAACTGAACATTACCAGAATAAAGATATTCATAGCTCCGAATTCTTGGTTCAGCCTTCAGAGCTTAAGTATTTATCTATATAATTCTCATTATAAGCAATTTTAAAACCAAATGAGTGAGACAGCAAATATTTCTCATAATAGAAACTGAGGAGAAAAAATATATAACGCATTAATATCTATGACAGTATATAACTTGTATAACATCTGTCCTCCTTCATTTTGATATTTAAAGCTTGGCACAGCACTCAAGCAGGTACATAAAAAAACAAGACATAATATGCAAACCATTCTGCTTGACAATTAGAAGACAGATTCATACTCTCGTATAAAAAACAAACCAGATTCAGACTACTCCTGACTAATGTTAAATGCCCATAAGACAGTCAAATCAATGGCAAATCAGAATAATATATCTGACCCATTATCACATGCAAAACCGGGATTTGTTTGGCGTGCTTATGGGGTGGAGAATACAGGAAAATTTTTTTTTATGAATTTCTTCTAACCTGATACTACTTTTGTTCTCTGATCAATTTCCTAATCAAATTGTTTTTCATTCAGCTGCCTGCAATACTCAAGATAATTATTCATACCTTTGCTGATTTAGTCACAATTCCTATACCATGCCATAGTCTGACATATACATCACCAGCTTTCTATGTTTCTAACACCCACTCACACTCTAAGGACAGCCATTGAAATTCCTGCTGCTGGCCTTATGATGCCGCAGTGAGAGGGAAGTTGTTGGACCTCTGCTTCTCGCGTTTCTCCACGTGACTCCAGTAGCACAAGCAGGCAATCATTATGGGCAAACCCAGGAGGCTGAAAATGACTTCCCCAGACTCCTGAAGCAGAAAAATTAATGTTACCTTTGTTACAAAGGATGGAACAGTATTTTTGTTAGAATAAAATGGTATCTTATTTCAATGTTATAAAGACAAAACACTGGAGACTGAGGCCACATTTCAACCCTAGAATATAAACTCTTCACAATTTTGTGTGTCTTATATAAACTTAAATACCTAGTCTCAAACAATTACAAACTGCAATTTTTACTCAGTATAAAAAAGATGCAGTATGCCCATAAAAAAAAATACAGGGGCTAAGTACATAGCTCTACCTTGTAAGACAAGTCTGAGCATAAGTATAATAAGAGAAGGAATCGGAAAGTGTAGCAGACCCACACAGCATTGAAATGAGCTTCTACATACTTCCTTTGCAAGGCTCCAATTCGTACTTCATAATTAATTTTCTTCAACGTCAAGAGTATACACAAAAAGGCTCCTAAAACCCTGGTCTACAAAGCCCACATTCATCCTGACTCCACACAAAAGACAGGAGGGAAAGAGAAAATAAGAGAAAGAAAGGAATACAGACAAAAAGAAATAATGAGAAAAAAATAGGAAAGGAAACTGACCTGTGGATACCACTCCATTCCGAGTGGGCCTCCAATGCGGAACATAGACCACCAGAGTGCTTGGACGGGCAAGGCAACTGATGTCACAGAGAGAGCATAAATGATGGAATGAGAGGCAGCTAAGACCCTTCCCAAGAGCACCAGGAAGGCCAGGTGAAGGGCAACAAACAGCCAGCCGTAGAGTGCCGTTGGGCCACACTCCCCCCCCCAGTGGAAGTGACACCGCAGTCCACCAGAAGTGAGTTTCACAAATTCCTGGGGTGATCCAGCCTAGGAAGGGAAGGAAGGGAAGGAAGGTATATTCTCTTATATAAATATGCAAACAATAAATAATGGTCTACAATTAGCAGAATATTTTAAATACCTTACATAAGGTCAAACAAATGGATTGTATACTGTACATTTAATACACTAATATTCTGGGTTATCTAAACAAAGTCTACCCATTTAGTAGAATGGTTACATTTTCCTCTGCTTGTAATATTGTTAAAGTGAACATCAGGTTCTAAAAAGTTAACAGAAAATGTCATAAAAATATCAATTGGAATTCTAAATACTATACTCCTCCAATCATCATATATTTCCCATTTTCTCTTTATTGCAATCATTCATATCAATCAAGTGTATCCGATGTTCACCCATATAACAGATCATCAGTAAATTATCATTGGTAGAAATTCACACACCTTTCCAAGAGCAGTGAAGAAATCAGTCCAGAAGAGCATCATGATGGTGAAAAGGGAGGCCAAAGTGAACCACACGAGATGAATCCCCCACTTGGCGTCCAAGGAGTTCTGCATGGGGGTGCTCACCACAGCTCCCCGGCTGGAGATGAGAGCTTCCGCATCACTTCCTGGGGCTGACATTCCCCCCGAGACAGTGCTCACCATGCTCAAGCCGCCCGTGCCACTCTGTTAAGGGGAGAGATAACAATGGACATGATGAGTTGTTCAATAAACTGCTCACCACAGTCAGGATTTTTATACCACTCTAAGAGGAAACAAAATCATTAAAAAATATAATAGATATGCTGTTCTTCTTATCCTTTTCTTCCCTTGATGTAAGTTTCACAATTAAGCCTACTCAATTCAAAGCAAATCTGACCATAAACCTTACCTTTTTAGTAATCACCTCTCTCTCCAGGAGAAGCCAAGATAAAGTGAAGAGGAAAAGTGCCGCAGCATAGACAATGGTCCACAACGCATGGGCCTGAGCACTCCACGGGCCCCCATCGTCCTCAGGATTTTGTCTTGATCTACCATGGCATCGATAGAGGTTATTCAGCTGGAAGTCCATAGCCAGGAAGAGGCCTCCAAGGACACCACAAAGGGAGAACATCTTTGGGGAACTCAACTCTGGGGAGGAAAACAAGACATTTTTTAGCATATAAACTGCTACATAACAAAAGTATAACACAAGGGTAGCATTCTTGAAATAATAAAATATCTCAGTTTATCCATATATACACTTTACTGGTATTGTCAATCCTCTTAAAAAACATTTGCATATCTAGAAATTACATCTCCCTTCCCTTTCCACTTCCTCTGTCTAATTAGCTACAAATCCTAAAACAGTAAATGGTAAATTATCAGAAGAACTGACATAAAATCATCTTTTTCTTACTGGATATGTTCTTCTGTATTCAAAATTCCCTGTAAACATTTCCAACATGAGTCAATCTACTTCTAGCAATATATTAATTCATTTGATTTAAAAATACAAGCAAACATTTTCCTATGACACAATCATAACAACAAAGTATTTATGAATACAAGCATTCATGCTGTGTAAAATACTTTGTAGCAACAACTATAAAAAGAATTTTAAAAAATAACAAAGACTACTTTCAGCTATGGTTATATTCCACAGAAAACTTATCAGTCATTAAAATCAGAATTTTGATATTTTTGCATTATAAGAATAAAGATAACAAGACGTGGCTTGAACTCCCTTTTTAACCCAATGCCGCCGGAGAAATTTTTTAAAAAAAATGGGGAAATGTTATGCCTATTTTCTATATTTTTGTGTGAAATGTCTGCCCATAGATGGCTCTGCTAGCGCTTAGCCACAAAGGAGTCATTTAGTAGACCTTGTGACCTCACGTGATTTGAATTGGCGGGAAAAACGTATTTTTTACTAGTGCTATGAATATCGATGGTGTTATTTTTATTATAAACATTATAATTATCATAATGTTTTTTAATATTAATAACAGCAAAATAAGATAACGTAAAATATTTCGTAAATCAAAGAAAAGGGTGAGCGGGCGAGACGGGCAGTACTCCTAACTGGCTCATTGGTGTCTTAGTACAAGTATAGCCATCTATGTGTAAAAACAATCAAAGAAGTACTGACAATAGGCATAGCACGTGTCTACCCGTTGTACCCGTCGGCAAGGGGTTAACCCTTGATGCTGAGACTGCATGTATATGTGCACAGTCCACATTTTCTTTACATTTATCCTTTGTACATAGATGGCTCCAGAAGTGGTTAGTCACTTAGCAATCAATTATTATGCCTACCCAATCTCATCTGTTTAACTCTTTCCTTGAATATTCAGAAAGAAATATTTTCATCACTATTATTTTCACTATATTATATAATAATAATAATTAATAATAACATACAAAAAACAAAGAATGGGATAAACAGATATCCTATCCAGAATCATATAAATCATATTTTGTTAAGTAATTAGGATTGATATTCTAAAGGTTATTTTTAACCTTAGCTGTTTTTTCACTTCACTGTTATCATTAATTTTCTTCTGGCTTTCCATTTTACGTTATCTGATCTACCTCGACTGTACATGGGGACGAAGGAGCATGTTACAAGCTATTCTTCAACTATAAGAAGGGGCTTCGTTCTACAACATTGCTTCCTCTATTCTTTCATTCAAATCTATCCAACTTTCAACACCCACAAATACCTCTGTCCAAATATCCATCCATTTACCTGGTCCTTTGTAGAAGAAATAAATGATAATCATATACATGACTATAAGCCCCATTAAGGGCTCTTGGGCATGGCACACCACTCGCTTTCTGTCCAGAGCGTAGACAATCATGAGACTAGATATTCCGTGGAACATCCCCGTTTTGAGTATGGCGGAGGGGGAGGAGGGTCCTAGACGCATGAACTGGCAGAAGTAACTGTATCTGATCTGCACAAATAACACCACAGGAAGAGCAGTGAAGATGGCTGCGAAGATAAGGGCTGAGTAGGCATCACCCACCACGTTAACCGACTGGAAAGAGGAAGACGTATTATCAATTAATTCATGCAAATGTTTGCAATGTACGCTTGATTTATATTTTTT
>NC_061850.1:3412913-3445413 GCF_019202785.1 Penaeus chinensis | reverse complement strand
TGACATACATTAATAAATTAAAAAACCGAAATACAAACATCAAAATCAGAAAAAATAGCAATTATCTTCACTAAATTTGTCTGAGCATAGCGACTTTGTCTGCTATACTGTAGCGCTCCACCCTCAGCGCACCTTGGCAACGCTGCGTCCTGATGTAAACAAAGCGGCGGAGGGTGACCAAAGGGTGACCTCGAGACACACTTTCTACACTCTTTTCCTTCACTCTAAGACGCGTTGTGAGGTGTGAGACTTGATTTGTAGGTTGTTTTGTTTGTTGTGTGGGAGTATGATGGGCTGAAGAGGGAGAGAAGGGCCCGAGAGAAGGGTGCTGGCTGATGGGTTTGAATTTTACTGTCGTGTGCTTGACATTTTGGTGGAAATTGTTTTGAATTGTTTTTCACTAATTTTGTTATTTTTGACCAGCCATTACAGATTCATTGGGAAGCAATTATTCAAGATAGTGATTAAATTTAATATAAGGGGCATTTATCTGGATTTAGGCATTTAGAAGTAAAATTCGGACGCCTTGACATAATTCAGTTGTTTATACAATATATGTCAACATAACTTCATAGCCAGTACCAGAAAATCAGCAACTAATAGGCAGCTAAGTTAGGAGTAAAAAAAAAAAGATAAAAAAAAAAATAATAAAAATCTAGAACATCAAAAGATAAATATCAGCAGTGTGTTGCTCCATCTGCTGTCGGTTAAAAGTCATCTCGGCAACTTGTCCTTAGCGGTGCAGGTCTTAGCAGCATAAAGCAAGTGACAGGCATGAATGAGATTTTACACTATAAGAATTTCGAACTATTTATGATATTTACTGGTAATGATCTACCTCTCATTTACCCTAGATACCTAAAGGATATAAGTTGTCAATCTTTTATTATCATGCATGTATATGGTACAAAGGAAACACTACATGTGGTGGATAGAACAGCAAAAAGCGAGGTTTTCTAAGGTTTATGTTTCTTCTGCTACTTTGTGACATATCCTGCATATCCTCTTCTCTAAGTTGGCTATTCTTTTCTCTAATCATGTCACTTTTGTGGCGGAAAGAAGTCATGCAGAGTAAAGGATGTGAAGTTGATAGGTGCACCTTTCCATCTGCCCCCTACTAATTGTTGTTAATAAATGACAAGATATATGCAAAAAAATGTACACAAAATATGTCTTTATGTTTAAGAGAAACTGACCCTATTTAAATGGAGTGCTGTCTATAGTGCCCAGGCTGATCAATGTTAAAATAAGAACCATGCAGAGATAGAAAAGAACAAAGACATGCATCCTATAGAATAGAGAACATTATTGACTGTAAAGATCATCTGCCAAAAGTCACTTTAAAAGTTACACTTGCGGTGAATGCAGTCCTCACCATGACCTATAATTTCAGCACTTCAGCAAAAGGGCAGAATACCTCCACCATGTGCATAACCTAGGTGATTTGCTGTCAGATAAGGAACTATTTCAATCTCAATTTTTAAAGATTATTTTTAGTGGAAGTTTGCTAGCCTTTGCCTGAGTACTGAAGTCATGAAGGCCATGACAGTCTCAGAATTTAGTCTCAAGCAGATGCTATTCTAGATTCAAGAATTACATGAGTTGCAGTTTTCCTTTGTCTACAAAACACATGATAGGCTTAAACTAGCATATTTACTTGGAATATAAAACAATTAGAACCAATGGCTACATGAAAAATGTGTTTAACCTTTCTTATTCATGTCCTCCCAATTCTTTCATTAAGCATCCATGTGTGACAAGTATGCAGCCTGGAATGTCTAATTTTAAGTTGAATACAATCTTATTGATGTAACATAATAATTACTAGTATCCATAAGATCTCGGTATTCCAGCAAAGGGTAACAAATCACCACACATATTCAGCATGATGGACTATGGACTGTTGTCCCTATTTTTGGTCTAAAATCTCTTCCTTGCCAGAATATGCATGGTGGAGTTTTGTTGTCCTTTCATTGGAGTGCCAAATACAGATGCCATGGCAAACTCCAGAGTTCTGTAGGTGTATCTTTGATGAGTGGTTATGGGCTTACCTTCGCTTTCTGCATCTTGTTTCTACAACTAGTTAATAGTACTGTTTCTCTCTATCTCAGGAGCATCCTCCTTTCAATCCTGTAATTCATCTCAGCTTGTTGAATGCTGAATAATATGAATTCTTCCTGGAAAATATTGCATTTTATAGAGTAGGATAAGAGGTGGTGATAGATGAGAAAAGGTTATATTCTTAGCTAAATCATCTCTGTAATTAATAAACTTTCATCTCATTTTGAAAACATATGCTTTTTATTCTTACTACATGAATTATACAATTTGTGACTTTCCAAGTCTGGTTGAATGACTTTTGATAATATTATTACACTATGAATACTTCTCAAAGGTATAAATGTAGATGTGTAAAGTTGTAAAGATTGCTGCCTGTTGAATGTCATTGGAAATTATTAATTTGGGAACGAAAGAGAAAAAATAGAATGACTGAAGGCTGTTGACAGGACTGCCTATAGATACCCAATTACCTTTTCAGGCTACAATGTAAGGCTTCAGAGATGCCCCCTGACTTGCCTGAGGCAACGAGCCTCTCCTCGGTGGTCACTAGTGTTTCCAGCAGAAGTGCCGGAGCTGGTGACCGAGAAGATCCTGCAAAACAAGAAAATGGAACGGAACACTCAAGCACTTCCAGCACCCCGACAAATGTTGAAACTGGAGGTTCCCAGCCTCCCAGTGCAGCAGGTGGTGGCTGTAAAATGTATTATATCACACCTCAGCTCAGAGATGCCTTTGCTTCTGTTGGAGCGGTGCATAAACCATACCAGTTTAAAGAGGTAATTATAGTGTATACATTTTGATTTTGATTACCCCTAACCTAAAGCTTTATTATATCAGAACTGCATGGAATGTTGGTACAAATCAAGGGTGCTCTATGCTCCATATCATTTCCAGCGTTAATTCAGTTGCTGGTATTTATAAGTGATTTATTATCAGTAGTATTATCAAAGTTTTTATTACCATTTTCTACTATTGGTATTATTGATTTTTTATTATTATTATTGTTATTGTTTTGTATCATCATTATTTACATTATTATTATTGCCATTGTCATTAGTAGTAGTAGTAGTAGTCATCATTATTTGGTGAGATTTAATAATTTCAAACAATATAAAAAGGTGTAAGAGAAAAACCACTCTAAAGAAAAACATTCATTGAAAGTGGAAATGTTGGTCTTGTACTGCTTACTCCGAATCAGAATTTACAAACAAGAAAGATTGTGCCTACAAGTAACTCAATGCTGCAGAAAAATTTCCCTTCAGTACTATACAGTGTGACAATAGTAATATGTTTCCAATTAATGTAACTGAAGGGTGAAGTACTTTTTTGGCTGACTGAGTGAATAGCTGGAGGGATATAGCCATAAACGTTGTATGGATTTAAAAAAAGCAACCCCAATTTTGTTAACTTGCGACCATATTTGTGGTCTCGTAGTTAGGAAAATTTTGTGCCAACCGGCAGAGAATCTTCCAAAATAGTGATATCCACAGCAAGATACTACATGAGAATGTTTTTCTTGTAATATCCCAGGCCTGAATTAGTTAACAACATCATTCTCGAGAAAATTTACGTTGACTTACTCAATTGTAATACTGGTTATTTATATATTATGTAATGTTCAGATATTCGCCACACGATGATTTAGTTCAGGTTGTTTTTGTTTTTCCCTGATTTAATGGCTGTGTTTTACAGGTTCTGCAGTTGCTGAAGACTTATCTTTATAGTAATCGCAGCTTATTCGACCCACAAGATATTCACTATGTTAATTGTGGTGGTGATTCCCTTGGGAAAGCTTTCGGAGTAAATCGATTTCACTTTAATGATGTAAGGTAAGTGTCCTTTCTTCCTGTTGTTTTTACACACTGAACTCCTCTGGACAAAATACTGAAACAGTTTGAGAATATGCTTTTTGTAAGCCTGAATTTTCTTATGGTAATACTACTTTTTTGCTATTTCAGGACTCTGGTAGCTAAGAATCTGATTCCTGTGGAATCAAGGTTCCAGACACAGCCTGTAAATCAGGAACCGGCATCAAATGGATCTTTAGATCCGTCAAGTAATATCAATAGTAATAGTGTAAGGACACAAAATACAGCAAATGTAAATAATAATGTAGATACAACCAATGACAAAACAGAGACAGGTGTTTCAGAAGCCCCTGTCAATACAGTGAATACCCAGAATGGTGAAGCAAGTGCAGAACCCCAAACACTTCCTGGATCATCCAGAAGTAGTCAGAGAACCATTTCAGGCAACAGAAGATCCAAGAGTTTTGCTGGTGTGTACAAGTTCTGTATCCCAGAAGTTCCTGACACAAATTCAGAATCAGAGACGGATTATAGTTGTCAAGGATATGAAACTGGTAGGTTTGAGGGTGGTGAAGTAGTAGCATTGTTGTTGTTGTTTGAATATCTTCAGCTTGTAGCCATTATAATTTGATTTTTGTTTGAGTGAATTTTAACCCTATGATGAGGGTTTTTAACCATGCCAAACAGAGCTATACAGTAGTGGTCTTGCACTGTCAGGCACTCAAGTGAAAAATTAAAAGCATGGGAGATGCTGTTCGCAGTTTTAGCTGTAGTATGCATAATTTTTCAATTAGAGAGAGAGAAACAAGATTTTGAACCTACTTTGGAAGGCATAAGTTAAATAAGACTTGTATATAATAATGGTGAGGGATATAGAACAAATAGCTGACACTTAAATTGATTTGCTCTTTTTCTAGCATACTGCCGGAACACAGAGTTTGAGGAGAGCAGCTCAGAAACAGACTGCTACATCGACGAGTATGAAATTGCCTCTTTTGATGAGCAAGACCAGAAACAGTCTGACGAGGGAGATTCTGATATTGAGGTTCGTAATGTATCCACCTCTTGTAACCATGATGGAATTAGAGGGATTGGCTTGAAATAGGGGGTATAGGAACAGGAAATATTTTGATTGTGAATAAATTTGTTCCATATTTTAAAGCTGAAGTAGCTATTACTACCCATTTTAAGTTTGATGTATTTTGGAGGTTGAATGGAGATACTTATCTTTCTTTTCCTCTTCATCCCTATATAACTCATATCTCCTCTTTCTTCTTCCCTTATATATTATCTACATATTTATTTTTACCTATTATAAGTAAACTGAATTCCTTGAACATTAATTTTTAATTTTTACTGATTTGTTGTTGCAAATTGAGATGCCTTTTTTATGGTGAATTATGATATAATGTTATAAAAGGAAGTTAAAATATCAGAGCAAGCCTTGATAATTTCATTGGACTGCCTATCACAAAATATTAGTGTAGACAGTAATCTGTTGTTTTAAAAAGGAGTGGTAATTTTGATGACAGATTTCAATTACATTGTAAAGGCAGGCAGAATGCCACAATTTCACCAAAATAACATTTTTATCCTTATTTATTTATTTTTATCCTTATTTATTTATTTTTTCTTTTATTTTCTTTCTTTCTGAAGAAGAAATAGCTGTTTATCTCAGAAATAACTGAAATACATTTACTCTCTCTCTCTCTCTCTCTCTCTCTCTCTCTCTCTCTCTCTCTCTCTCTCTCTCTCTCTCTCTCTCTCTCTCTCTCTCTCTCTCTCTCTCTCTCCCTCTCTCTTTTTCATTCACAAATGAATCCAACAACACAGAAAGACCCCACTTACACAGACTTCCACAACACTTAAATGCCAATGCTTAACCTCCCTCGTCCTCCTTTCTCCCCTTTTACACCCACCCCCCCACCCCCCAACAGCCAAATACCCACACAAGGGCCATATGTGCTAAAGTACAGCTCCTTGTACTTTAATCAAATTGAGATGGAGACTGGATACTAAGGTCAACTTTCATTTCAAGGATGTAGAGGTGGCCGTGTTTGCTATCCATGCGCTCTGCCAGGATGACTCCGAGCAGGGCTTCTGGGCAGACGACTCGCAGACCGAGAGCCAGTCAACAGACTCGGACCCGGAGCTTGTGGCGGAGAGGTGGAACTGCCTCAGCTGCGGCCTGCGCAACAAGCCCTTTGTGCGTTACTGCGGGAAGTGTTGGCAGGTAGGATCCAGTTTTTCTTTGTGTTTGTTTGTGTGTGTTTGTTTTTGTTTGTGTGTGTGTTTGTTTTTCTTTGTGTTTGTGTGTTTGTTTTTGTTTGTGTGTGTGTTTGTATATGTTTGTGTGTGTGTGTGTGTGTGTGTGTGTGTGTGTTTGCATGTGTGTGTGTGTGTGTGTGTGTGTGTGTGTGTGTGTGTGTGTGTGTGTGTGTGTGTGTGTGTGTGTGTGTGTGTGTGTGTGTGTGTGTGCGTGCATGCGTGTGTGTGTGTGTGTGTGTGTGTGTGTGTGTGTGTGTGTGTGTGTGTGTGTGTGTGTGTGTGTGTGTGTGTGTGTGTGATATATATATATATATATATATATATATATATATATATATATATATATATATATACATATATATATACATAGACTTTTTTTTCTTCTTCTTCTTTTTCTTTCTCTTTCTTTCTTTTTTCTTTCTCTTTCCTTCTTTCTTTCCTTCTTTCATTTCTGCTGCCTTTCCATCCTTCTTTATTATTTGACATCAAAATGTCATAGACAGATAGACATAAATAATTTGAGATATCACAAATATGAAATTCTAGTTTTATGATTAAAATGTGTTTGTAAGAATAAATGGCAACAATAAGTTAATGTTGAAAAGAGGTTGTTTACACTATAATTCACCCAATGCCGACGGGCATGACGATTACGTACGTGCCATGTCCACTTTGAGCTTACTTGTTTGTTTTTATACATAGATGGCTACACTTGTACTAAGTCACCAATGAGCCAGTTACGAGTACTGCCTGTCTCACCCATTCACCCTTTTCTTTGATTTACAAAAATATTTTACGTTATCTTATTTTACTGTTACTAATGTTTATAACATTATAGTAATTATAATGTTTATAATAAAAATAACACCATCAATATTCATAGCACTAGTAAAAAAATATGTTTTTCCTGCCAATTCAAATCAGGTAAGGTCACAAGTTCTACTAATTGACTTCTTTGTGGCTAAGCACTGGCAGAGCCATCTATGTGCAGAGATATTAAAAATATTAAAAAATGCACAGCATTTTCCCCATATTTTGTTCATTTTCCTTGGCGGCATTGGGTTAAGGTTATCTCTAAATCTTTGTATGATATCAAAGGATTGTAATATTTTGTTGAAAAGTGATAATCACTATTTTTGTAAAGAAAAAAATGCAAGCATTTCATAAGAGTAATCCTGCTATTATTATTATTATCTGTAGATTAACAACATTTTACTGTTCACAGAGCCCTGTGGGCATTAATCCAGTTTTAATTGTTACACACAGCTAAGAAAGGACTGGCTCCCAGAACGATCCAAGAAGAGAAAGAGAAGGAAACCGAGGCCCAAAAAGAAGGCTAAGAAATTGAAAGAGCAGACTGAGGAGCAGAAGAAGAAGCAGGAACACTCAGCAGAAAAGCCCAGCCTGCCAGGGGATGCAGCAGGCCCCTCCCACAAAAAGGAGGTGCTCCTAATATCTAGCACGCTGGAGACGCCACCCACGGGTTCACTGGATCGTTACGGCTCCCAAGACTCTGGGATATTCATGTCCCAGGAAAGTCTGAATGATTTCAGTAATGATTCTGCAGCTGCAATTAATGCGAAAACAGAGCCGGGATCCACTGAGTTTGTCAAGCCGGAGGGGCGGTCCCCTTTATCTCGGCAGTTGTCTCTCCCCAGCAGTTGTGACAATGAGGACGGCAAGGTCAGGAGGAAAAGGAGGTCATCCCTTTCCCTGGAAGTGGAAATGCCTCCTTCCAAAGCCTCGAAATCTTCCGACTGGCCAGGAAAAGAAGACAGCCAGAATGATGAGTCTGATGCTCGGTCCGAAGAATTCATCAAGTTCTTGCAGTCGAGTGCAGGAAAGAAGTGCTTTTTACAGTTCCTGCAGTCGAATTCTGGGAGGGATTGGCTCAGGTCAGATGGTAAATTGTTCCAGTGGTCCCAGCCAGTACAAGAAACATGCATGGAAGCCCTTGGAACCAGCACCACTTCTAGCTTGTCTGGCAGATGTTCACCCGAAACCATATCAGGGTTCTCCCTCTTGTGCTCCATTTGCTGTTTACGTCCCAAAAATGCATCAATTATTCACGGTAGACTGTCGCACCAAGCCACCTGCTACCAGTGTGCCAGGCGCTTACATGATAGTGGTGGGCGATGTCCTGTGTGCCGCCGAAAAATACACATGGTATGTAAGCACATCATTGCATGAGGTACATTTTTGTATAGTTCCATGATTGTGTAGATATGTAAAATAATTGTCTAGAGAAGAAGAGAGAGAAAATTGTATTCTTCTGTTTGAATGAATGGCTGGATTTTTTTCTTTATCTTTATTATTATATAATTTTTGTTTTTATTTGATTTTAGTTTATGTTGTTTCTGGTTTCTGTTTTACATATCTTGATACCCACAAAATGAGTAACTTCTAAAAACATGAGTTTATATAACCAACCATGCATGTGGTAGATATTTTTTACTTAGATATGAATGATTAACCACTTTGATGAGTTGGCAAGAACAGGCATTTCCAACCTAGAGAAGCTATCCACTCTATAGGTCTTCCACAAAAGACAAAAAGTACCGTATTTGACAGCTTACATACTCTCTCTTGGACGAGCTTTGACTGTCGCTTCATTTGCTCTTCCAGGTCTCCCCTTCTTACTTAATTACAGTGTGCAGAACATGTTTAAAAATAGCCATGTCTTGCAGTTTTAAAGTTTAGTTTCAGTGTTAAGTGGTTTTACACATTACTTTAATAAAAAATATGAGGAAGAGATTTTTCCTGATTATTTAGTTTCATTAGATCAGTTTATATGTTGTTACATTTATGATTTTCAAAGATTATTTTTTCCAGTGGTTGCTTTATACTGCATGAAAGCAGAGTTGTAATCTGGTTTACATTTTCATTTGTTATGATTACAGGGCTGTACATTTTTGTGTTTATGAATGGATCATGCAGATATATATTGTATCAGTAGTATATTTATATTTGAATCTTTCCAAAACTAAATCAAATAATGATGGAAGTATGCATTCTAGACAGAGTCGTAAGTAATATTCCTTTATAATCTTTATATCACGTGATTGTTATAAAAGTAGAGATGTCAGTATTAGGTGAAGAACAGGTATAAACTTGCATTTTGAAAGCTGAAAGCATTGAGCAGTTATTCTGTTGCAGTGGAGAGTAACTTCTGTTTGAAAGATATGACATCATCTCACTTCAGAGAGTTGTTACTTTTATATGATGAGTTTTCTTTCACAGGATGTGAATGCTTTTGTAAAATGTCGTAAAATGGAGTCATTAGTGGTAAGATTCGTAATTCCTAATTTTTTTTTAACAATATAAGTGTGCTGTTTGACTTGTTTTGACCCACTGTATATAATAAAGATATAGATGTTAATGTTTTAATGATTAGAGCACTGCGTATGTGAAATCCTCTAGGTGCTCAAAGTAGCAAGAAAATGACAAGATCTCTCAGTCATCTCCTTTCACCTTAATTTTTTGGAATGGGAGTGGAGCATTATAGTATGTAGTCTTCAAACATATCTTCCTTTTTTAACCAATAAACAATTTTTGTACACTAAACACATTAATTCCTTATTGTATCAGCCTGTAACCTTTAAGAAAAGTTTGTTATAAGTATGTACGTTTGCACTGTTGCAAATTCGATATTTTCCTCCAATCCATATAGTGTGCTACATGTATTTTTGGCACAAGAAAGATTGAAATGGGTGAGTTTTCCCTGTGGGACATAATTCATTTTGGATGTGGATGAGATTTCCCGAGTAGAATTTTGTATTTTTCTCAAGCATTTTGAGTTTGTGGGGAGTGAGGTGTGCATAATTCAGTACAGTAGTGTTGGCCTAGATGTTATGTATTCTTATAGTGGCTAATATTCTTAGCTAATACTTCCTTGACTGAGATGGCACTGAATGTCTTCTGAAGATCAATGTAGGAAATTGATTGACTGATTTTTTTTGTGACATGAGCCATGTTTGCTGTTATCAGATGAGTCTAGTGTGTTGTTTTGCCTGTGGAATTTGAGAGAAAGTAAAATGTATGAGATTAAATCTCTCAAGAAGTAGATCCAAGTCATACATTCTGTTCCTAGGTCATAGAGATTTCTGTTTCGAGGATGTGATGCATAAGAGCTTTAGAAAAGGATGAAATTAGTTTGTGCATAGTCAGAGGTAAAATATTAATTTTAGAGTAGAGCTCATCTATTTATAGTGAAAAGGGAGTTATAACCTGACAGAATGGCTTGCTGTTATTCACTCTCCCTTTCTCTTTCTTTTTCTCTCCTCTCCCCTCCCCTCCCTCTCTCCTTCTTTCTTTTTTTCTCTTCTTCCTTTCTATCTCTCTCCTACTTTCTCTTTTTATCTCCTTTATTTCTCTCTCCTTTTTCTGCTCCTTCATCCTCAGTTTCTCTGTTTTTCCTCTTTCTTCCCCTTCTTCCTGTATTATCTCCCTATTTTTTTTTTATTATATATATATCTCCCTCACTTTTTATCCCTTCTTCCCTCTTTCTCCTTTTCCATCTCTTTGACAACCCCCCCCCCCCCCCCCTCTTTCCTGTATTCTGACGTTTGTTCCTTGGAGATATACAGGTATAGCTTGCTACTGATCTCATACTATTTACTGTATTATCAGGAATTTCTCATTGTAAATTTTTTGTGGTAAATAGAGAAGTGCTTATTTATTCATCTTTGAACTTTAAGCTTCATACATACTGTACTATATTTGGTTGTTATTTTAATGATTTTGTTTTTTATATAAAAAGAAATATGCTTTTGTATATCATAGAGAACTGCAATTATTTGGTATGCATGTCAAGACCCATTGTGCTGGATAGGAGTGTTAACACCACCATTTCTGCTGTAAAGGCATATTAACAGTTTTAGTAACTTTTTTCTTTACTTTCCAGTCTAGGAAAAGTGCAGACTAACCCCTTCCATATCTCTCATTTCTAGCAAGTTATATGTACAAAGAGTAGAGAGTACTTTTTTTCCAAACTGGTCTTCTTTTCATCCACCATTGATAGGTATTTATAGAAAGCCTGCCAGTTTCAAACTTTTCTTTTGTCATTTTAGTACTCAAGAAGTTACCCACATTTAGAATAAAGCCAAACTCAAAGTCTGTGGTTTTGTATTAAAGATGCTGTCATTGTGCATATCAGAAAAGATGGGTTGCCTAAATATCAAATATTTCTTTGAGATTGCTTTTAATAATTTTTTTAACACAATATATGAAGGCTAAACACTGCGACCACTGTTGCCCATAGAACTTAATTCATAGTTCCTATTGGAATTATTAATAATTATGTATATAGTTAGGACACCATTCATAAACTGAAACGTTTACAGTAATAGTCACTGAATAATGTTAAAAGAACAAGGATTGCCAGAGTACACAGAATACTGATGAAAGTGTCATTGCTTCAGTAACTTGGCTTGCAAAAAATACTAGTTCCCAATAGGAAATATTTATTGCCATTTATTGGCATTCTAGCTACTTCATGAAATGCAGACCATATCTTTGCTTTCATACAATGTACAAAGTTAATTAGTTGTCAATTAAAAAAAAAAATGTTTCTGCTTTTTTTTTTTTTCCATTTAATGTACAGATGTGACTATAAATGAGAAATATTTCAGAATTTGGTGTAACATATGTACCATAGAAAACAGTTGGTTCTCTTCACTGTGGCACGACTGATTTAGGGACAGCATCTTTGCCTTTAGTTGAAGATATTTGCTCAGCTGAAGGACAAATAATTCCTTAAGAACTAATGTGATTTTTTTTCCCCCCTTATATTTTTTTCTTTTCATTGACAAACAGTTATGAACTATTTTACCAAATAGTATGTACAAGCTTTTATTGTGGAATAAATGAAAAATTGGATGGTTTTAAACAGTTGAAGTTAGAGTTAGAGGGTTCCATTGGTTTTGAAATATAAGGACACGGCTGCAGTTTTGATTAGTAAGTGGATTTTTAATTATACCCGTTTACTCATAAATACTCTAGTTACAAAATAAAAAGTAATAACAATAGGAATTTAAAAATAATACAATTAACACCCACTCCCTTCCATAGTTATGATAATTTTAATCATACCTGTGTAATCATAAATACTCCTTAGTTACAAAATAAGTAAGTATTAATAATAGGAATTAAAAAAATATAAAATTAACACCCAATCCCATCTGTATTCCTTTGTAAAACACCACCATTGTATGCAAAACTAAATAGTGTCTGTTCCAATTATGTTAAATGCGTACCTGACTAGATTTAAGGAAATCTGTACATAAAGATATTATATTGTCAACCTTTATTCAAAATAATATACAGACACTGATCATAGCAAGAATAAAGAATTGACAGTCAAAACATATTGTGTATTTGCTGGTACCTACCTACCTAACTACTTTATATAATATTTTCTCTGACCTAATCAATGAAGTAAATGTTCTATTTGACTAATATAAAACAATCACTGTATTCCAAAGCAAAGTTTTATTTTTACATGAGACAACATTACTGTTAAGGTACAAAAACACCAATACACATATTTGCTTTGGAATTACACTCAACATCACTTTCTCATGCACTTACATACTATGTGTTTTTAATCACAAATTTCTAATAAACCGGAATGTTTTGTGGAAAAAAAAAAATAAAAAAAATATGACATTCTCTTTTTAAGGAAAACAAAATATACTTGAGTACAAGTTATGGACAGTGGTTTAAAGTGAAATATGCATACCTAAACTAAACTTCTTCCATCATAAACACTGGTATGTAAAAACTTAAATATACAATATTATTACCTAACAGAAAAACAGCTCCTTCAAGAAATGCAATATGTAAAGTCTTATCAACACTCATCTAGTATAACAACTGTGAAATTCTTAATGTAAAATTCGATCCAGTAGCAATTGTAAATTTATAATTGTGTAGAATTCTTCCTCGCAGATCACCCAGCGTTGACAGGTTTCAGTTACTTATAGATAAAAATATCAACAAAAAATATCAGTTGTACCTGAAAGAAAAAAGAAAAAGAATATGAATTTACATATCCACTCAGCAAAAATGGTAGGAAAACAAATGTAGATAAATTCTCTCTAATATGATGAAAATTTATAAAATCCTTATTTGACTACTATAAATTGACTAATATCTAACAGCTAAAATGAATACAACTTTACTAATAAAAAGAATAAGCCAGGAAAACACAAATCAAGCCCTCACCATGTTTAACCCCTAAAGGATATGTGAACCAATGTATTTAACTCTAATATTGTACATTTGACTTGCATTTCAAAAGACAACTAATTTTTGAGTGAACTGAATTGGAGTCAACAGAGATGATGATGGATGCATCAGGGATGTGCTATCCATGTCAGCAAATCCTTTAAAAGTTCAAGCATTTGAATATGAATATGAGGATATAATCTCTATATTCAAATATGAATATCTGAATACTAAGATTTCAAGATCCTAGTCACTCACTGTCCTAAAGAAATATTCAAGGAATTCCTTCTTCTGCAATGCACCATGTAGCTTACCTTAGTTACTCTCCTCTTCAGGATACAAGAGTGCGTCAGGCTGCCACTTCTTGATTAGATCAGCAGCAATGAGCTTGTTGATGTAAGACTTCACTTCAGCCTCGTACTCAATTGGGACCTGCAAGCCAAGCTCAGTTTAAGTTTGTGTATGAAGGCCTTATATAGTAATCAACCAAATTCTTCACCCATTTCATAATTTCCTTTCAAAATCAAATTAATGTCAAATATACTTACAGCAATATTGACCATTCGGGAGTCTGTTCCTGGTTCTAGTTTGATCTTTGGTCTCTTGCGCTTCTGGCCGACGGCAATTTCTGTAGCCAGCTTTCTTACCTTGGGATGACAATATATATTTTTATAATCTATGACATCAAACTCTGGCAATTATGCATCATATAAAACACTTTAAATACATATAAAGTCTTCATACATGTACAATGCATTTCAGATGAAATACGACCCACAACACTAAATCAATAACGAGATGACACAATACCTTTGTCCGTTTTTCCTCATCGACTGATGGGGCAGCAGGGGCTGTGGGAGTCCTGCTTTTCTCATCATTAGTAAGATCACGGGATGGACACTTGCAGCACTTAATGTCCAGGACCTGCCTGCCGATCTCTTCACCAGTAACACTGTGGAAGAACAAACAGGACTAAAACCAAACTGCTTTATTTTCAATGAAATCTACCACTAACATTTAACGTTGTTCCCAGGCAAAAAAGCAAACGGCTGGTTCTCCCGCCGGGAGAGGCACAACTTGGCCTACTTGTGTCACCATCCCACCGAAGTTTTAGCGCACTCAGGCGACTGGTCTGCGTATAACCGCAACCTCCGTTTTTTTCATTCTAGAAACATGTGAAAGTAAGTTTGACATACTGTAGCCCCAATGTGAGTGTGTAATGTCAATAGTTTGTTTTGGCGAGAGCACAGAAAAGTAGTGGTAAGACAAATTTTTATGTGTACACACGCACACACATATACACAAGCACAGTGGAGACAAACATCATGCCACAAACTTCCCAACACACGTCTGTCAATCAAAAAACGAAAAAATGCGGAAACTTTTATACAATTCACACGTGCACTTTTACTCACAATTACTACATTACACACACACACACACTCAAAGATGCATGCACAGATTTCCCAACACAAACGACCGATAAACACACAAACACACATCAGACAAAAAAAAAAAAAAAAAAAAAAAAAAAAAAAAAAAAAAAAAAAATTATACACTTCACACACGCACTTCCACATGTAAAATTACCAACTTACACACGCACACATACACAGTTGTGCGCACATATTTCCACAGATACACACAAAAACACAAGCCGACAAACACAAACACCACGAAGAACAAATACATACATCTATATATGTACACATGAATTTGCACGATCATAATTACCAATATAATATCCTGTATACATACAATCTAGTTTGAATTTGCACAATCATAATTACCAATATAAAATCCTGTATACATACAATCTAGTTCAAAAACAGTCATTCATAGAGCAATCACGCCCATTTGCATTCCTTGGAGGGACAGGTTAGAAATGGATCACGTGAATACACGTTCCCGTCCGGACAGGTCCACACAGGGTACACATATACACGTGACCCGTCGTAAAGGGAGAGGAAAAAAAAAAAAAAAAATTAAATAAATAAATAAATAAATAGGCCTATCTACATACCAGCTTCATACTGAAGTGAAGTCAGTGTCATACCCCGGATTCAGAGAATATACACTGCTTACCTAATAAAAAAAGACTACAATGAAATCAGTGAAGGTACAAAAATGGCCAGTGTGAAAACAGAGAAGGTGCAAAAAGGGAATGACATGTAAAGAGAAGGGATGTCAAAATACCCAATGTTTTGAATACTTCAACCTTAGGGTACTTGGTGTCATCAATAACAGCATGACATTTCCCAAGACAATACATTTTGTTTATAAGGTGAGCAATAATATCACAGTCACGCACTGCCATTAACCCATTCTCGACAGTCATGTCACGTATCTGTGACATGCCCACTGTGAGTTTACTTGTCTAATTGTTTTTACATATAGATGGCTACACTACTCAATCACCAATGAGCCAGTTACGAGTACTGCCTGTCTCGTCCGTTTAGCCTTTTCTTTAATTTACAAAAATATTTTACGTTATCTTATTTTGCTATTACTATTGTTTGTAACATTATAGTAATTATAACGTTTATAATAAAAATAAACCATCAGTATTCATAGCACTAGTAAAAAATACATTTTCCCCACCAATTCAAGGAAAGGTGAAATCAGGTAAGGCAGAGCCATCTGTGTGTAGACATTAAATATATATATATATATATATATAAAATTAGCACCCCTTCTTCCCTTTTTTTTTTTCATTTTTCCCATCACAAATGGGTTAAACTACTGCATTTTTAAACCACAAAACAACAATCAGAACACTTTAATAATTAGACCATTAACAATTGGTAATTTATGAGAAGATACAATATGATACTTGGTCATTCCCATTATATACAACTCAATACTCACGAGTTTCTAAGAGTGAGAACAATGCAGAATGGACGCCTGTTGGGGCCTCCAACGCATGAAGTGAGACACATAATCTTGATCAGGAGCGTAGAAGATACCTCCCCTGGGGGCGGAGGGCGGAGGGGCACAGTGACCATGTATCTGTCATTGATGAAGTTATACTCACAGCCTTCACCCTCGACTTGCACTAAATGCTCAGCCAAGTTTGGATCACAGTCTAGGGGGGGCAAAAAGAGTAAAATTACTTATTTGTCTTAAAAAATCAATAATTTAATTAAATAAAATAAATTCAAAAATTATTTGCATACATTGCACACATTTTTAATACAGGAATGACTTGTCCCAATAAAACCAACAGATAATTACCAAAATGAAAGGAAAACGTGAAAGGACATTTAGACACTTACTTTGAATACTCTTACAGTTGTAGCACCTGTTCACTGGGTCTGTGCGGTGGCAGCTTTGTTTGAACACTGGTGTCATGGTGATGTTGGCATTCACCCAGTCGTCCAACGTAACATTCACTGGTACAGCAACATTTGGGCACAGGTAGAGCTTGCCCAGATCCTGACTGTAGCACCACTGTGGTAGAAAAGTAAGTTAGTTTCACGCTGCATTAAGAATCTCATATAATATACCACGTAAAATGGCTTAATGAAAATGTGCAAACTTTAATTAATAAATATACAAACTACTATGACTAAAAACCAAAGTACCAGTTCATAGTATATTACAATCTGTTCTTATTTTGAACAAGTTCCCATACAAAATATAAAGCACAGGTTCAGACAATATTAAACACAGGACTGAACTGTACTTACATAGTGACAATATAGAACAAAGGCCCCATAAAAGATAATTCAGAACACAGCACACCTTGTTGCGATCTTTGTTGCCAGTTGGGAGGGATATGCCGAATTTGTGACGACCTGCCCATGGCTGGAGTGATGGCACTGAGTGTGCCAGAGTTGAGTCAGCCAGGCAGGAAGTGGTGGAGCCTTCGATCAAGGCAATGGCAGCTGATACACCACCCACTGACACATTGCTGGTTGGCAACTGTTGAGAAAAAAATCTAATCAACAGACTTATCATACTAAAAGGTGATCACAAATTCATAATGAGTATGAACCTTCAACTCTGGTTAAGGACAATGCAGAATAAGAAATAAGAGAAAAATTATGATGTACAATATATAAATAGAAATGAGAATTTACAAGAACAGGTAAATCACAGGTAAATCTAAAGACCTACTGTAAACAGAGGACATAAATATCTCAGTGACTCACTAAACAAAGAACATTCTAATTACAAGGACTCAGTAATTGGGTAAATACAACTAGTTATCTGTTCTAGATTGGAAGAGAGTATATAGCACAACTTATTCATGACATCCATAAATCCATACAAGTATCACATACAACATAACAAAGACAAAAGGCCTATATTATGCACATTTTCTAAACTGAGAGAGGAGAGAAGTGCAATGGAAAAAAGTGAACGACAAGGAGGGCAGTGGGAGTGGGGGGGAAAGGACTAGAAAGGGTGAGAGGAGAGGAAATAAGGAGAGGCAAGAAGAAAGGGAAGGAAGGGAGGGAGGGGGAATAGAGGAATAGGAGGCAAGAGGGTAGTGGAAGTAAGGAGAGGCAAAGAGAAGAGAACTATGAACAGAAGAAAATGAGGAGAGGCAAGAGAGAGAAACGAGAGGAGAGGAGAGGCGAAAGTGTGAGGCCATGAAAGACCGAATACCATAGAAATCCTCCAAAACAAGTAAGACTGACTAAGAGCCAGGAGCCGAGGAAGACGTGTCCAGAAGCGAAGAGTAACAAAGACGCTCCACCATTTTGTGGACGGGGGCCATGCAAGAGGGCGGGCGGCCGAGCGAGAGGCACACCTTCAACCCCCCATTTTTTCAAAACTTCTTTTCCTTCCTCTTTATGACAGATTCCTATGTCAAAGTTATAACCAACACGCAGCTATCTTCGCGACAAAGAACATAGGCGTGTTTCCCTTCCCTTCTCTTTACCTTGCACCGACTTTTACGCGAAAATACAAAGACTGACAAAGAGTGTAAAAGAACCGTTACCTTCATCATGCAGCGAACTAAATCATTTAATCACAAAAGACGTATAAAGACGATAAAAAAACCAGCAACTACCTAAGCAAAGCAAGTTACATTCGAATCCTATTTTAACGTTAACTTTGAAAATTCAAGCTAGCGTTTCCAGCCCAAGAAAGTTCCAATCGGAAACATAACGTCTTGCGCTCTTTCAAGACTCGCACGAGAGCGGCCGAACATCCCAAAATGAAATCGACGAAGACCGTACTTTCGTGTCAACCTCTCGTCTCAAATCACCTCAACCACCTGCCTTGCACCATCAATAACAAAGACAATGAAACAGTAACAACTATTCGCCAAGACACCCACCAAAGACCAATAAATCTGGCCCAAGACCACGAAATCGCCACCAGGGACTTCGTTAGCAACTCACCCTGTCGACGATGATCATCTCCGGTTCGGCAGCGAGGGCACGAGAGTCGCCCCGAGGAACTTAAAAAATAAAGGGACGACTTCAAGGGAATCGTACGACCACCGAAAAGGTAGTATGGTCGTTCACTGTGCCGACGGAAGGTAACGACACGACCAAGTTGCTCTCTGCGTGAGCCTCCCCCCCTCACTCACTCCGCCTCACCCCCCTCCTCCCCCGCATTTTACGTCCCCTCGCTCTTTTCGGACGTGTTGGTCGCTCCGGTAATCCTATACAACGATCGTGTGTTAAAGTAAACCACCGAAGAACTATTTTCGAAGTGAAAAGTACCAAGAAAGGCCGCAGACTGTCCAAAAATATCGGCGTAAATTGTAAGATTATCGTGCATCCGCACCTCCGCCCAGCTCAACAAGTCCGAGCAAGCTATTGCTCTCCGTCCGCTTAATCGCATATCGATTTATGAAAATAAAATTAAAAGATTGATTTGCTCTCAAATACTTATAACTCAATGTCCTCAATCCCTTGATAGATCTACACTAAAAGAAATCATATCTAATCACCACATCCGATGTAATGACTATGCGACTTTGTATCCATAGTGCCAAACACTGCCGAGGTGTGGAATCACCAGACCCAACTTCTCGGTGACGTCATGATTTGCTTGTGACATCATAAGCCCATGACGTCATTGTTCGTTGCCGTCCCGAATTTTTAAGGCAGCGCGGACAAGTTTATCATATTCAAATAAACGATGGAGAACCTAGGAGAGGGAGAGGGGGGGAGGGGAGAGAGAGGATGAGTGAGAGGATGAGTGAGAGGATGAGTGAGTGAGTGAGTGAGTGAGTGAGTGAGTGAGTGAGTGAGTGAGTGAGTGAGTGAGGAGACTACTACATACCACTTCCACATTTTCCGTGTCCAGAGTCTGGAGAGAATCCCACGGAATTTGCTGTCCCGGCTGGAGCTGCTGCAGCTGCTGTTGAACTGGCTGCTGCACTTGAACAGTTTGAAAAATATCTCCGTGGATGTGGGGATTCGCCAGGATCAGCTGTTCAACGACAAAATCAATTAGTAAGCATATACATACATACATACATACTATATATATATATATATATATATAAATATATATATATCGGTTCAACAAGTTAGCATTCACAGTACTTCCCTTAAGTTTCCTACCAAACTCATTGAATTACCTGGTTATCAATATTCTGGATAGGGTAAGCCACTTGCTGCGGAACAGGCTGTTGTTGTTGCTGCTGTTGTTGTTGTTGTTGTTGTTGTTGTTGCTGCTGTTCATCCTCCTCTTTCAGTTCCGGCACAGCAACAATGTCTGCGGTCTCCAGCAGGGTGTGGAAGTTAGTGGAGCCGATGCGCTGCAGGAGAGAGTCATCCCTGAGCAGGTGATACTCGTCCTCGCCGAACAGCAGCTCGGAGTCCGACCGCTGCATCCCGCCCTGCTGCACAAAACCCGATAGCGTTAAGTTACGTTTCCTTACATGAACAAATATGCAGCAGATAGTCGTGATGCATACACATAAAACGAACAAATATAATATGTGCATATAATTAAATGTATGTATGCATATAACATAACATTATACACATGCATACATACATGCACACATACATAAATCAATATATATATATATATATATATATACATACATATAAATATACACGAGTAATCTAAATATTCTGGGACTCTACTTAATACACCCAATATTTCTTACAAACTAAATGTCACCAATATTATCACCGGCTGCAAACTGAACCACACACTAGCCACAAAAACAAAACAAAAAACGTACATAAGACTCCCGCCCACCGGTGGTCAACTCCCAAAGACAAGCCAGTTAGGAGAGGCCTAAAATGAGGCCTATAACCGGTGGTCAACACGCTGCGTCAGTAATGGAGAGAAAACCATGTCCTCTCGTCACAAAAGGATGGCATTTCCTATCGTTTTTTTTATCAGGAAGATACCTGTGCGATTTTGAAAACCACAGCCCACCCCCTCCTAATGTTTATATTTACGTGTTCTAACATCCAAAACAAACGTACGCATCTACGCACGAATAAAGGTAACGAACACATACACGCGCGCCAGACATCTACATAATAAAACCAAACAAAATAATCAGAAGCTACCGTAAAAGGGGGAGGGGGGAGGTCAGTTCGAAAGACGAGGTGCTAATCCCGCAGACTAAAACCACGTGTTGCTAAGGCTGGGGTAGTCAGGTGCTAGGGTCAGGGGGCGCCGCCGAATGACTCATTGTCAGCCATCACCCCCCCCCCCCCACACACACACACACACGCACCCCAACACCCTCAGGTCACGAGATCCAACAAACAATGCAGAATCCCGCGGAGGTGCTAACCCCGTTCTCCTCGGCCCATAAAAGCGTGGGGGACTCGGGTTCTCTCGAGCGTAGATCCCTATCTCCCTTATCTCTTTTGAGATAACGCGAGCGAGACTGGAACATGTCCCCCAACCTCCGTACCTTTAACTAGACAACACTGTATTGCTATGCAGTTATTTATGGGATACTTTTTATAACCGATAAGAAGCCAAGGTAGGGGGGGGGGGAAGTCATATAACAAAACAACCATAAAGTCCTTGGTATATATATATAAAAAAAAGGTTATAATAACCGCGGTTCCCGAGCGAGACAAACGATGTCCTGGAAAACTGACCTCGCATAGGCCTATCTGGCGGTCCAGGTGGCAGCGTAGGAAATGCCGCCGCCGCCACCAGGGTTCAAAGCGGCACCTCGCACTCGTCCGCGGTGACCGCAAGCTCTCCACACACACACTACGCTTTACGCCTTTTAACAAGCACTATCTGGTGAAGTAGTCGAGGGATGTTTCACAACTGCCTTCTCGCTTCCTGTCATCCGCATACGATTAATTGAGGCCGTGAATACGTAAACACAGGGAAAGCTAATGAAAATATATTCAAAATGCCGGATATCCGTGAGACAGGTGTTCTGACAACATCATTGTATATCAACTAGTAATCCTAGAAAATTCATATTAACGAAATAGTTTAGTTCTCTCTGATAGCGTTTCTTTTACTAGGCAATGGCCGACGAACTCACTCACATTATAGGCGAGTTCGTGTGTTGTGAAGCCAGTGAAAACATTTACTAATCAACTCACGAACAGCATCCCAGATTTACAAAATATAATAACACAGTCGCACGTAACCTCCCAACACTTTCAACTAAAACTTAAAACTTACCTTACCGTACATTACTAGCCACCAATAACAACCCTATTATAAAGGTTTATTTCCAACAACTAAACGTATTGGCATGTTAGCCTTTACGCCACAATAACACGTATATTGGGTAAAGCCTTGACTGTTCCCATCAACATAAACTGGGAACAGTGCTATTGCAAACAAAAAGGTGTAAGCGTTCATCCGACTTCACAAAACTTCAATAACCAAGACGAAAAAAGAAACGAGCAAATTCTAACAACCACTCCATATCCTGCTTGCAAATCTACCGCTAGCCGATGGGTGGGCAGCGCGGCGGGGAGGGAGATCACATACGCAAACGTTCCTCTGACAACTACACCTCCTCATCGAGCGTAAATCATTAAACAGTAATATCAGTCACAAACACCAACCACCGACGTACTTGCTGGTAATAGCTCATCGTTCACGGCGCTGCTGATCTACGTCCAAGTATATCACGGCACAAACACGCTTCCATAGGGAGTCGAGGGACGATTCACAAGCCACTTCTGTCCACTTCAACGTCTGAGACACTACTGAGGGGTTTCTCGCGTGAGCCGCCTAGCCCGTGTCTGCGGCGTGCCCCAGGGCCCCACCCCCCTCTCCCTCGCCCTCACCCTCACCCCCCCGTCCCTTGCCCTCTCTTCACCCCCCCTCCCAACGACGAGATCTTGCCCTCAACACCCACGTCCTCTCCTCTCCTCTTTCCCTCACTTCCCCGCCCATTTGTTACCTCTTGTGCTTTTATTTATTATCTTACTCAATGTATGTTGTGATTTTCGCTTCCTCTCGATTCGTTTTCTGGCAAGTGTTGCTGACGTTCTACAGCGCTTAGGGTAGTTTGCTTCTGCATTGATTATCCTTCTCCGATTATGAAATGCCGCTACATCATACATATAAAAAATATTTCCTTTCATTACTTAACACGCCAAACACCATCCTTTTATAACACAAGGGCATATGGCATGGCTTCACACAAACTTTCCTTCCATTCCCCTCCCCCCTCCCCCAAGAGCGGAAACAATAGAGGACGTAAACAAACAAAAAACAAAAACAAACTCGAAAACACAAAAAGGGGGGGAAATCAAAGACAAAATGCCGAACATTCCCGCCAAATCTCCATCCCCACAAAAAACCCAAACAAAGACGGGATGAGCGGCCAGCGTCATGCACGCACCGCCGGTCATGAGTCAGGCGCAGAGAGGCAGACGTCCTCCTCGGGAAATCATGGTCAAGGTCGCTCTCACCTCGTGCACGTTTCCCCGGGCGCCCTTTCCGATCCCACGCCCGCGCCGCCCACAATGGGGTGTAGGGGGGGGGGGGGGGAGAGGGGAGGAGGAGGATCCAGCGTAAGTGACGCTCGTTAAATGGTGACGTGTTCTAACGTGTAACACGTGGCACGCTCGGCCGGACTCGTGCCACCTCAAATCGCTGGCTTGATACCTGCTACTATTTGCATCCGTTGCATCACTATTACTTGCTGGTATCTACCCTACATCACCACCACCAACACCACCTTCACCATCACCACCACTACCAACAACAACCACCACTACCACTCCCACCACCACTACGTCTATTATTACTACTACGTCTACACTTGTACTACGCCCTTACCCCTACACACTACACATACCCATACACCCACCCTATTGCCTCTCTCTCATCCTCACTCCAACCAACAAACGCACAAGGCTACTAACTCCCGCCCCCCAAAAAAACAAAAACAAAAATCAAACCGTTTAAAATCAGATACGAAACATGTACCAAACACGAAAAAAAAAAAAAATGAATCCGCGCCCACCGTAGTTCAGGCTTAGAGTGGCCTAAAAGGGTGGGTGTGGGGCATTTCAGTTATATCCGGTTACAGTTGACAGGAGAGAATGGATTACGGATGGCGGTTGAATTGCTCATTCGGATTACAATGGGAAGCTGCTTCTCAGTTCTGGCCTTTTGACCATTTTTTTAACACGTACCTAATTCTTTACTTTAATTACCTTAATAAATATATATATATTATATATATAATATATATATATAATATATATTTTATATATAATATATATTATATATATAATATATATTATATATATAATATATATTATATATATAATATATATTATATATATAATATATATATATATATTATATATTTTATATATATACACACAAACACATATATATTTTTATAATAACACATTTTTTTTTACGCTAGCGTTTTCTTACACGAACTGTACACGTATCTTCTTGGAAATGGCAATGGAGAATGCGCTGGGCAACAACAACAACAATAATAATAACAAATACAATAGCAATAGCGATAGCAATAGCAATAGCAATAACAACAACAATAATAATAACACCCATATCACCTACACCCGAACGCCTGAGATGCCGAACGAAAATAATGAGATAAAAAAATCAGTCCTAAGCCCGCGATACGTGATAAGGCCTCGCGGTTTCGTTGAGCCCGGGTTCGGGCGGGCGACGCGTCTCGTGGTATCGCTCTTATCAGCCGCCAACAATGGTCACCTTCACTTGTGGATTTCCTAGTCTGATACTGACATAATAATTATTTCGATATCGTCTTCTTGTTGGTCTTTTTTTTTATCGTTCCCAGCGAGACACTCGAGATACAGACAACAGGTTTAGGCGATCTTTGGAGCACAAAGAAACCTGTCAATACCGGCAAATTGTTCTACGATCAGGTTTACTATTAAACTAGCCTATCCAACGCTCACATGCGCACGCACGAACGCACGCACACACCCTTCTCTCCCTCCCTCCCCCTCCCATACGCACGCTGATGACTCACGCCCCCCCCCCCTTCCACCGTCGCGCCACCCGAGCCTCCGGCAGTGAAGGCCGACCTCGAACCTCGCTCAAGACGCCCCCTGCCGGGGAAAGTCTCCTGGCGGCGATGCCCTTCCGTCTGGCACGCCTCTGCGGTGCCAAGGGGTGGGGCCATTTCATCACGGCGCTTGCTTCACCAACGCGCGATGTTATTGGTTTGCTTCAGCCCTACTCTGCCTTTCATTGGGGATTTTCAGGAGGATATTGTTGCGGAGGAGGAGGAGGAGGAGGAGGAGGAGGAGGAGGAGGAGGAGGAGGAGGAGGAGGAGGAGGATATTGTTGCAGAGGAGGAGGAGGAGGAGAGGAGGATATTGTTGTGGAGGAGGAGGAGAAGGAGAGGAGGATATTGTTGCGGAGGAGGAGGAGGAGGATATTGTTGCGGAGGAGGAGGAGGAGGAGAAAGAGAAGGATAAATGGGAGTGGGAGGAGGAGGAAGAGGAAGAGGAGGAGAAAAGAGGAGAAAGAGGAAGATGAGGAGAAAAAGGAAGATGAGGAGACGAAGAAGAGTATGGAGAGGAGTAAATATAGAGACGAGATCGGCACCCACCCACCTGGAACCAAATAACAAAACACATCCACAACAAACTCCAAATAATAACCCACCCCCACCCCCCACCCCAGCAGCCGAACCGCCAGCACGCACGTCCGTCTGTTGACATTTCCAAAGGGAAGGGTCACCCACACCTCAGCATGTGGTCCTGGCAAGCCCGAAGTCCCTCCTTTGAAGTCATGACGCCACGATGTTACTAACACTGGCCGGTGACAGCGCTGGCGGCGGTAGCGGCGGCGGCGGCGGGGCATGGCACCTGCTAGGAGCCACCAGACGACTGCGACTTTAAACGGATAAATCTACCCCCCCCCCCAAAAAAAAAAAAAAAAAGGAAAAAAAAGAAGAGACACCTGACATACTGAAAGGTTTCGGAGGCCGATTTGTTAGTTACACTGAGAAGGTTTCGGTGCATCAAGACTCTTGGATAATGTGGTTGTTACGTGTGACTCACTGCTTCGCTAAGGTTGGGAGAGGGGAGGGAGGGGGGTAGTTTGAGCCCATTCAGTATTGTTGAGGAATGGTTGCCTCTTCCCCTCCCCAAACCCTTCCCCAACCTCCCTCCCTCCCCTCCCTTTTTACCCAATTTCCTTCTTTATTCTTTACTCCCGTCTCTTTAACCTCTTCCCTACCCCCTCACTCCTATCCCTCCCCCCCCTTCCAACGACAACACTCCCTCCGGTCTTCACTGCCATAATTTTTCCAACTGCTGCATATCACATGACCCCGCTATTCTTCCTCCAACATTTACCTTAACCATTTCTCTCCTTCTAAATCACTCTCTCCCCTCCACCTTCCACCCCTGCCCACTCAACTAGCGCAAAATGAATATCCCTACAATACATCACCAACGAAAAAAAGAAGAAAAAAAAAAAATAATAATAATAAATAAAAAATAAAAAATAATAAGACACCTCAGAGGATAGTCCATTTTATGAACCGAGAACTTTTTTTTTTTTTTTTTTTTTAATTTAAACGCATCCGGCCGTCGAATTCCTCCCGCCACACGATACGAAGTATAAATAGGCGACAGAACGGGAGATAAACGGGAGGTGAACAAACAGGACGAGAAGGCAAGGCCGAACGCTAAGCTGGCAACACTTTAGAACACAAACCTGATGTCAACAAATGGTCGAAAATAATGAAATTGTTGCAGGAAATCCGGGACCCTTCAACGCTTGCAACGCGCCAGGCCTCCTTCGTCCATTCACTGCACCTTGTTACCAGCAAACACAATCCTCTATTTGCTACGCGGGGAGGAGGAGGTGGGGGGAGGGAGGGAATGAGAGGGGGAAGGAGGGAGAGGCGTAGGGGGGAAGGAGGGAGAGGCGTAGGGGGGAAGGAGGGAGAGGCGTAGGGGGGAAGGAGGGAGAGGCGTAGGGGGGAAGGAGGGAGAGGCGTAGGGGGGAAAGAGGAATTATTTTTATATGACCCCTTCTGCATTCATGATAAACGAACACAACAGATATATCCTTCCTTCTTCGTATATAGTCACCGACATGACATGGCTGACCCAGAAGCTAAATGTGCGGGTTTTTTCTCAGAAATATTCGCAACTTGGCAACTTCTCCTCCCACCCAAACCGCGAGACACTGCAACAATTATAATTCAAAATGCAACGCGCCACTTTCCAAAACCCACACTGTGCTACATAATAGTAAACTAAACCTAAACCTCTAATCCTACAAATTCCCCGCCTACAACACACACAAAATAAATAAATTAAAATAATAATGAACCATATCAACACCACACACTATACGCACAACCGTTTAATCTTCCGACTGTTATCGTAGTGCAAGGCAAGATCAATCTGGCTGGCGTTGCATGCCTGAGCCAACCCGGCCGGCAAGGAGGACCCAGCACCACAGAACGGACACCACATCCCCGACACCATACACCATCTTCGCCCACTCTCAGTACTCTTGCCATTCTCATTTTACGTGGAACCGCTTTCTCCCGAACTGTTTTGTTCATAATAATGGTCTCGAGATAAATGATTGCAATTGTCCACGTTCTCAAGGGTATTTAATCATTGCAGGTGGTTATCTGAAGGCATGGAAAGGTTTAAATACCATGTGAACTACCGCTAAGCTACCGCGGTGTCCTTACGTGGTGCAATTCTGCATCTCGGGCGCGTCCACTCGGCTGTCCGGGGGAGTACGGTCCGTCCCGGTCCGTCGCGAAAAAAAGAACAAAATTTTAAACACGTACTTATGACAGCCTAAATATTCGTTTTTGTTATTCCATAAAGGTATGCATATACTTCGGAATTTACGCGTGGATTCCTTTAAATACAGACTCAAGCAAACTCAAGCAATGACCATGCACTCCCGACTCCTTGACCCCCCCCCCCCCTGCTTGTTCTCATGGCTGTCAGCTGCAAGGCGTCCTTCCTCCCTCGCAACCCTTCCACGTCAGCCCACGCTGCCCATTCTTGCGTTCCGTGCTGCCTCGCCACATTTCACTCGTGCAGGCAATGAACTGATGTAAAATGTAGGTCTACCTTACTGATGTTCTGTTATTAAAGTGTTTTTTTCTTCTTTACCTTTTCCTCCACATTCATTTCCCTTAAACACCAGTAACAATAACAAAAGTACTTTACATACACTGCAAACCGAGTTAAAACCATCCTTGTAAACTAATCTCGGCATATTTATGCACATTGTATGTGCTCCTGCATTATAACCACAGTTACTCTGGCACGTACATCATTTACATATTTTCTGAATAATAGCTGTTAAATTCTGGCAGAGGAATACTGATATACTAGGCAGCTGGAGGTACATTTAAATCTTGCGAAAGTGTAAGTTCTTAGAATTCCATTCATATGCCTAGCTGTGATGTCATATTAGTAAATACTTTGCCAACAAATTA
The DNA here is from genome assembly GCF_019202785.1 of Penaeus chinensis. Taxonomy (NCBI): domain Eukaryota; kingdom Metazoa; phylum Arthropoda; class Malacostraca; order Decapoda; family Penaeidae; genus Penaeus; species Penaeus chinensis. Next base: position 3,417,177 of record NC_061850.1, on the reverse strand, counting down.
TGGCTAATATTATCTAATTACCTCATTGTATAAAATTAATTAATTCTTGCTCAGAAAAAAAAAGCCATCAGAAAAGACTGGTGTTATTAACCCTTGTGTATCAAGGACATTTAAATCATTAAAACGTCTCACTTATCAGATCACCCATCCAGACGTGTTATAATTCCTTTTAGCATTTGTCACACTATGGGAATACACATTGCAATCGAAAGGATAGCCTGCAATAGTTATAAACAAGGAAAATACTGTTGAAAAGGTGTTAATGAAAATAAATAAAACTTTTTCAACATTTCTCAGATGTAACTTTGCTCTAGATTTACACCATTATCAAATGCTTATTTGAACAAATATAATCATTCTTTATTTACAAGAATTAAGTCACTAATGACCCAATTACTAGTACTGGCTCTCTCCTTGATTTTTGGAATTTGTATATTTGTATTGTATATTACTGCCAATAACATCATAATAATAATAATGTCTATAATAATAACAGCATCAACACTGGCAATAATCATAAAAAAAATACAAAAAATAAAGAACAAGTGGAATCTAGTGTGGTCATAGACTACTTAGTGGCAAAGCACTTGTGGAGCCATCTATGTGCTGAGACATTTCACAAAAAAATACTTTTTTTTAACAAGGGGTATCAGATATATGAACTGTCAACTGTTGTTGATTCATGCACATGTTTTTTCTTTCCATGCTACAGATATCTATGTAGTTATTATCGATATTATATTTAGGTTATCAAAATACAAATAAATAAATAAAACCTTTCCAAAAATCGAGGAAAAGGATATACAGGTCAAATAGGAAAGACTTGGAATTGGTTTCCTACATTAAGTACTTTTTGATCCAATTATGTGTATTAAGAAAGTTTAAAAACAACACAGTGGACATGATAAGTATTTTAAGCACTGGTTTCTTAGATTTAGCACATGTCAATCCAATTTTGTGTATTAAGAAAATTTAAAAACAAAACAGTGGATATTTTCACTATTCCAGCATCACTGGGTTAAGGCACAATGAATTTATACTTATATACCTGTTGTCTAATAATGCCACGTACTCCAACTACACTATATGTGAAAATAAAGTATGTATATAAAACTATATCACATTTGTATAATCATTACCTCATTTTAACATTTTTTATTTAGAAGAATATAAGGTACACCTTTCACAAACATTACCTGTTGTACTGTCGAAGTGATTATATCGTATAAGCTGGTTATGTTTCAACTCCTGCACTCTTAATGCTCGACTGATAGTTAGTCATAATGCATTGATGTCATCCCAAATGAACTATGACAACTGTTGCTATTGTTTATAATTAATAAATCACAAAAACAAATGATTCCTCTGCAAATGTTGCTTACCTCTAAAATAATAAATAAATAAATGAATATATGAAAATGCTTAGTCAATATTTCAAGTTTAAGTATTAATTCTCAAACTGATAAAAAAAAAATAATAATAAACAAAATAAAACAATTAATTACAGAAATGTATAATGCTGAACATTTCAGCCAACCCCAAAATTCCCCTATTCCTGGCCTAGTCTAATACTACAAATTTTACTGTGTAGCCGAGATCTGAGCCGTTAACTTAAAATTCAAATACGGACAATGCACTTCCCTATTCTGAATTGTCTTTCAAGGTATATATCATAATAAATTAAATTTCTACTTAATGTACTGCTTAAACGAAAATATAACAACACACGTCTGATTTTAATCATAGAAAAAAATAATATCAAAGTAATAGAAAGTGAGTCTATGATGGACAACATCAAAAGTTCTAAAATCCTACAACTCAACATGTGGAATCCGCAGGCTGACATTCACATCAAGAATTCTCGCAAATCACCAAAAACAGGCTCGGATAAAGACAGACAAAAACCTACGCTGCGTTAAAAAGGTACTGAAATAACACCTACTGCTCTATATTTTGATCTGTTGAAGGATGACAGTGAGCCTGATGGCACTCCTGGCAAAGCAAACAAGTCTGTTCTTTGTTTATTTTCTGAAGATAAACATGTAGAGTTTCCTTACTACCTATTGTCAAATAAGGAATAAGATCAAGGTCTATCTTCCCAGAGCATATGTGGCAGAAGTTGTTGGTTGCCAGGTTGCAAAATGCACAGACACCAGAGATATTGCTTTATGAAGACATAATAACAATTTGACAAATACCTTTCATCACTTATTTAACAAACACAAAGCAATTAGGTTGGAGAATTCGCAATAATAAAGACTTGCGCTACCTTTCCTAACCAGTTCAAAATGGATCTGCATCATTCGTCGCATTTGTCTAGCCAAAAACTGCTTCTATACTCATAGTCACATTACTGCGAGAATTACCATGTCAATTATGTTATACGATTACGATTAATGTCAAGTGTGAATGTATAATAAACAACCCGTGGTGATTTTGTTTTTCTCTTTTTTTCTTCACACACAGACGGCTCCAGAAGTGCTAAAGCCTAGTAATCGACTCCTTGGTTATAGTAGTAGTATCATGTCATCTATAGATTTACGCAATTCTACTCTAGACAATTCCCTAATAGAAATAGATCTTACTATAATCAGCGAATGAATTACAAGGCAAACACGTTGACAACCAATTGGTATAAATAAGAGTTCCAAAACGCCTGTGATAATGAAGAAAACTAGTCATTCAACCAAATTACAAAAGCGACACTTGATAAAATCTCCTGCTCTCTGAAAACTGGTGGTACGGAGTAAGGCTTGATTTAAGGCTAGGTATGGTGACAGCTGAGGGGGGGGGGGGGCATGTGGGGGTGAGGGGGTGTGCCCATTTGTGTGACACTATTATTCCAACTCTTCTGTCAATGTAAAAAGATAAAATAAAAAGTTAGAGGACATGTTTGAAAATATGATAGGCCTTCAACTAATTTCTTACATGTACAGCCATTCAGCATTTAGGAAATTAAACGGCATTTAACACCTTTACTATACCCCCAATTAGGTGATAATTGTAATGGAATACAATTAAAATTAAACCATGTCCATCACCCAATTACCGATTCCACATTCCGTCAACTGTCAACTCTCTACACTCAACCCCAATTTTTTTTCTTTTTCTTTTTTTTTGAGAAAATGGGATCACGTGACCGCCTGTGATTTCAAATTCCATCACCTGTAGCCTGCAGTGTAGGCCTACCACTTCCGCCTCGTAGTCTCATTATTCTCATGCTCAAGGGTTTAGAATAAGGCTCAACAACTTCGAACGAGATTATTCATCAAGGGCAAGTCCACCAGCTCGCCCTCATCCTCAACATAGCGAAGAAAAGGGCATTCGTGGGATAGGGGGAGGAGGGGGGGGAGGTACCGATATTCGCCTCTCTTACACGTGTGGCTCGTGAGGCACCCGCAAGACCGAGCTCCTCACGCCTTAATTCTTCGACCTGAGGCTACTTAGGGGCATCCGTTATCTCATCTCGGGTCGTTACCTTGAGTGTGCGTCGATGTTACTAATTTTAAAATCCTTTCCGAGGGCGTTTCTTGGCAGGGTTTTGGGGGTCTACGAATCCGACACTTTCACCGACATCACTGGTTTCTCCTCGACTGAAGATGACGTCATTGTTCGGTGTCAACATGGCCACTGCTTTCCTATTGGTCGAGGGAGTTGCCGCCACCCGTCCGGCTTTCCTATTGGCTGGATTCTACGCCCTCCGCTCGGCGACAGCGGAGGTGCCGGTTCTGGATTTCTTCTTATCTGAAAGTTATTGTTCCTAATGTAATGAGACAGCAGTGTATGGCATATTCGTTGCGTGATTTCAGTTGTTTGAATTAACAACTGTGAAAAATCCAGAATGGCATTCCAGTCAATGACAAATAATAATGAATTTTCCCCGCTGCCAACTATTTCCACGTTCCGAAACGTATGTGTTCGTATGGGCCAAATTTTTTAAAAAGACAATGCAATTTCTTATCACTATGAACAGCTTCAAGTGCCCTTTTTTCTCTTTTTCTTATGAAGACTAATTTGCAATTAAACTCAAAAGAATGAACGGAGACAGCCGATACGTGTTCGAAAGGCTGGGAGGTCGGAGTCAATTCCGAGAAATGCATGATCTTGTCTTCCAAAATACTTCCTGTGTTTTCTCTTGCAGTTTGTTGCGACCGATGCAACTCATCGTGCTTGGGATTATTATGGTTTGATAATATATTCAATGTTATGAGTTAAGAGCTGAGATGATAAATAGAAATGTTTATATACCTGTTTATGGGCAATG
>NC_061850.1:3392913-3395413 GCF_019202785.1 Penaeus chinensis | reverse complement strand
CACCCATACCCCCCACCCCCCAAAAAAACACAATACAAACCCCCACACCAACCAAACAAACAACATACCCCCACAACACACAGATTTTTATATATATGTTTTAAATTTTTTTGGTTTGGGTTTGGGGGGGGGGCTTTTTAAGGGGGTTGGGTAAGGGGGGGCTTAAAAGGGGGGGTTGGGGGTAGGGGACCCTAAACCGATTTAAAAGCTTTTTAGGGGCCGTTTTTGGGGGAAAGGGGGGGTTGAATGGAATGGTTTGGGCTTGTGATGCTTGTTTGGTTATAATTAAAAACAAAAGGATGGGGGTAAGGGCTTAAAAGTGTTTTTAGATTATTTTTAAAATTTTTTGAATTATAATATTTTAATAATTAATTTTTGTTTTGGATTATAAACCAAAAAGTTTTATTTTAATTTGCTTTAACTAAAATCTTTTAATGAAGGTTTCCCTTTTTTCTGTTTTCTTTACGATAAAACTTATAGAAAAAATATTTTCCTTATAACTTATATCTTTTTAACTTTAAAATTTTTATGGGGCCCGATTTTAAAAGCCAAAAAACTGATTTTTTTTGTTGGATTGAAGATTTCCTTTTAGAACCTTTGGGGTTTTGAATTTATGGGCTGAAGGGGTTTTATAGGGTGATTAGATGCTATAGACTTATAAATTTCTTGACTGATAATGCTATTGAATGATAGTTGCTATTGGGGTGATTGTTTCCCTTTTGGGTGATAAAATGCTATAGGGCTGAAGTTTCTATTGGCCCGATAGTTTTTTTTGACCCGATAATGTTTAGACTGATAGATGCTTAGATGTTAAAATGCTATAGAATTATAAAAATTTCTTTAGACTGATAAAATACCTATAGGCCCCCCTTTTGAAAGCAAAAGGCTGTAGTGCTTTTAGAATGATAGTTTCTATAAAAATGATAATGCTATTGACTGATATATGCTAAAGCTGATAGGGTGTTGGGACTGATAGATGCTATAGACTGATAGATGCTATAGACTGATAGATGCTATAGACTGATAGATGCTATAGACTGATAGATGCTATAGACTGATAGATGCTATAGACTGATAGATGCTATAGACTGATAGATGCTATAGACTGATAGATGCTGTGGACTGATAGATGCTATAGACTGATAGATGCTATAGACTGATAGATGCTATAGACTGATAGATGCTATAGACTGATAGATGGTATAGACTGATAGATGCTATAGACTGATAGATGCTATAGACTGATAGATGCTATAGACTGATAGATGCTATAGACTGATAGATGCTATAGACTGATAGATGCTGTGGACTGATAGATGCTATAGATTGATAGATGCTATAGACTGATAGATGCTATAGACTGATAGATGCTATAGACTGATAGATGCTGTGGACTGATAGATGCTATAGATTGATAGATGCTATAGACTGATAGATGCTATAGCCTGATGGATGCTATAGACTCATAGATGCTATAGACTGACAGATGCTATAGACTGATAGTTTCTGTGGACTGATAGATGCTATAGACTGATAGATGCTGTGGATTGATAGATGCTATAGACTGATAGATGCTAGAGACTGATAGATGCTATAGACTGATAGATGCTATAGACTGATAGATGCTGTGGACTGATAGACGCTATAGACTGATAGTTTCTGTGGACTGATAGATGCTATAGACTGATAGATGCTGTGGATTGATAGATGCTATAGACTGATAGATGCTATAGACTGATAGATGCTATAGACTGATAGATGCTATAGACTGATAGATGCTGTGGACTGATAGATGCTGTAGACTGATAGTTGCTGTGGACTGATATATGCTATAGACTGATAAATGCTGTGGATTGATAGATGCTATAGACTGATAGATGCTAGAGACTGATAGATGCTATAGACTGATAGATGCTATAGACTGATAGATGCTATAGACTGATAGATGCTATAGACTGATAGATGCTGTGGACTGACGTATGCTATAGCCTGATAGATGCTATAGACTGATAGATGCTATAGACTGATAGATGCTATAGACAGATAGATGCTATAGACTGATAGATGCTATAGACTGAGAGTTGCTATTGACTGATAGATGCTATAGACTGATAGATGTTACAGACTGATAGATGCTGTGGACTGACGTATGCTATAGACTGATAGATGTTATAGACTGATAGATGCTATAGACTGATAGATGCTATAGACTTATAGATGCTATAGACTTATAGATGCTATAGACTGATAGATACCATAGACCGATAGATGCTATAGTCTGATAGATGCTATAGACTGATAGATGCTATAGACTGATAGATGCTATAGACTGATATATGCTAAAGACTGATAGATACTATAGACTGATAGATGCTATAGACTGATAGATGCTATAGTCTAATAGATGCTATAGACTGATAGATGCTATAGACTGATAGATGCTATAGACTGATAGATGCTATAGACTGATAGATACTATAGACTGATAGATGCTATAGAC
>NC_061850.1:3385413-3387913 GCF_019202785.1 Penaeus chinensis | reverse complement strand
TAGATAAATAGATGGGTATATATATGTGTATGTATATATATATATATATATATATATATATATATATATATATATATATATATATAGAGAGAGAGAGAGAGAGAGAGAGAGAGAGAGAGAGAGAGAAGAGAGAGAGAGCGACAGACAGACACACACACACACACACACACACACACACACACACACATACACACACACACACACGCGCACACACACAGCGACACCACACACACAAGAAAGGCGAATAAACCACAGGAAGCCATTTGCCAAAGATGCTGCCGGCTGCGAGGGCATCAAAGCAGCATCTTCTTATCTGTGAGATATCACGTTACGTACATGTTGGACATTACTGACAATGTTTTTGATTTTCTGTGGGATGTGACAGAGGGAGGCAGAGAGTGAAGGAGAGGAAGAGAAGAAGGAGAGTGAAGGAGAAGAAAGGGAGATGGAGAGGAAATTAAGAAGTAAGAGGGAGATGGAGAAGGAAGGGGAGGAAGAGTAGAAGGAGAGGCAGAAGAAAGGAAGAGAGATAGATAGATAGATAGATAGAGATAGATAGATAGATAGATAGATAGAGAGAGAGAGAGAGAGAGAGAGAGAGAGAGAGAGAGAGAGAGAGAGAGAGAGAGAGAGAGAGAGAGAGAGAGAGAGATTGAGAGAGAGAGAGAGACTGAGAGAGAGAGAGATAGAGAGAGAGAGAGAGAGAGAGAGAGAGAGAGAGATAAAGAGAGAGAGAGAGAAAGAGAGAGCGAAAGAAAGATGTTACATGACGATGACAATAATGACGTCAGCAAAAACAACAACATCAACAACAACATACAAACAACATCAAGAATACAAGACTAAGGAAAATGCCAATAAAAAGGGGGAATGGACAAGTAAACGAATAAAGCAAGGGAATAAAAATCGAGATAAGAAGTACAAGAACATATCACACTACCCGCACACTCTAGCACAGTCATAACAAGGGCCTGTTAGTGTGGCCTGGGAAGAGGAGAAGGCAGAGAGGGGGGAGAGGGAGAGGGGGGAGAGGATAGAGGGAGAGAGAGAGGGGGGGAGGAGAGGGGGGGTAGGGGGAGGGAGAGAGAGAGAGGGGGGAGAGGATAGAGGGGGAGAGGGAGAGGGAGAGGGGGGAGAGGATAGAGGGGGAGAGGGAGAGGGGGGAGAGGATAGAGGGGGAGAGGCAGAAGGAGAGGGTGGGGAAGGGAGAGGGAGAGGGTGGGGAAGGGGGAAGGGGAGAGGGAGGGGTAGGGGGGGAGAGGGGGTGGAGAGGGGGGGAGGAAGGGGGAGAGGGAGAGGGAGAGGGTGGGGTAGGGGTAGGGGAGAGGGAGAGGGTGGGGGAGGGGTAGGGGTAGGGGAGAAGGAGAGGGTGGGGGAGGAGGGGGAGAGGGAGAGGGTGGGGGATGGGGAGAGAAGATGATGGAGAACGAGACGGAAAGGGAGGGTAAGGGGGGAGAGAGAGAAGGGGGAGCGAGACTGAAAGGGAAAGAAAAAAAGAGAAAGAGGAAGAGAGAAGAGACAGAAAAAATCTCGAGAGAGAGAGAGCGAGCGAGAGGGAGAGAGAGAGAGAGAGAGAGAGAGAGAGAGAGAGAGAGAGAGAGAGAGAGAGAGAGAGAGAGAGAGAGAGAGAGAGAGAGAGAGAGAGAGAGAGAGAGAGAGAGAGAGAGAGAGACAGAGAGAGAGAGAGAGAGAGAGAGGGGGGGGGAGAGACAGAGACAGACAGAGAGAGAGAGAGAGAGAGAGAGAGAGAGAGAGAGAGAGAGAGAGAGAGAGAGAGAGAGAGAGAGTTCACGAGAGCAAGGTGGAAAACAAGAGAGAGCGAGAGAGAGAGACATGAGACCACAGAATAACATCAGTACTTACAACGCTCAGCTGAGAGCGATACGCCGGGGGTGGGGGGGGGGGGGCAGAGGGTAGAGAACGATGGGGGGGGGGGGAGGGTAGAGAACGATGGCGGGAGTTAAGGGTGGGGAGAGAGGGATAGAGAAGGGTGAGTGATAAGGGAGACGAATGAGGGAGAAGGGTGAGGATGATGGACAGGGGAGAAAGGAAAAGGGTGAGAGAGAAGAACCAGGATGAGGACGAGGGAGAAGGATGAGGATGGTGAACAAGGGAGAAGACGAAGGGTGAGATAGAATCCTAGAGAGAAGGATGAAGGGTGAAGGGTGAAGGGTGAAGGAGGAGGGTGAGTAGGACAAAAAAAAATAGTCTGCTTCGTGGGAGTTAGGGGTGTGTGGGGGGGAGGGGGCGGGGAGGGGCTAGGGGAGGGGAGGAGGGGGGAGGAGAGTACACGCAGCATAATATTACGACGCTTAGCAACATGTACTTCTCCGGGGCAAGTGGGTACGGGAGGGCACTGGGCGAGTAGAGAGTGTACGCGGCTCGGAAGGAATGAGAAAAAAAGAAAAAGAAAAAGAAGATGGCGGAACAGTGGGTGAAACATTTCATTCTATATTATTTTATTCATTTATTTATTATTGTTATTATTGTATTTTGTTTA
>NC_061850.1:3357913-3370413 GCF_019202785.1 Penaeus chinensis | reverse complement strand
TTTATATATATATACGCTTGCTTCACTGCCTTGTATCCGCTGACGCCCCACACACAATATTACGCAATTCTCCACAATACGAATTGCGTAGAAGAACTATTTCATATTATCGAGGAAGACTTAAACTATTTACTATTATCAAAATGTGATAGATGGGTAAGTAGATAGAGGAAAGAAGAAGAACAAGAACAAGAAGAACAAGAAGAAAAAGAAGAGAAGAAGAAGAAAGAGAGAGAGAGAGAGAGAGAGAGAGAGAGAGAGAGAGAGAGAGAGAGAGAGAGAGAGAGAGAGAGAGAGAGAGAGAGAGAGAAAGAGAGAGAGAGAGAGAGAGAGAGAGAGAGAGAGAGAGAGAGAGAGAGAGAGAGAGAGAGAGAGAGAGAGAGAGAGAGAAAGAGAGAGAGAGAGAGAGAGAGAGAGAGAGAGAGAGAGAGAGAGAAAGAGAGAGAGAGAGAGAGAGAGAGAGAGAGAGAGAGAGAGAGAAGAGAGAAGAGAGAAGAGAGAAGAGAGAGAGAGAAAGAAGAGAAAAAAAGAAAGAGAGAGAGAGAGAGAGAGAGAGCGAGAGAGAGAGAGAGAGAGAGAACGAGTAAGTCAATGAGAAAGACAGAAAGACAGAGAGAGGCGGTTAAATTATATTTGAAAAAGAGTAAGAAAAAGGAAATGATACAATTCACCATCTTTAACCCTTAACACTTTATACGCAATATTACGTAACCACGCTTAAATATATAGTAGACAAAATGGACGTCTTAAACCGCCCTCTTTCCTAACTGAACTTAACAATAAGTATATAAATATGCTTAATAATAATTAATAAATTTAGATACACAAAATAATAATTAATAAATTTAGATATATAAAATAATAATAAGTAGATATAAATATATAAAATAATAATAAATAAATATAAACATATAAAATAATAGTAAATAAATGTAAATATATAAAATAATAAATTAATATAAAATATAACATAATATTGAATAAATATAAATATAAATATATAAATTAATTAGGAAATATGCACATATTTTGTTATCAATTATGGTAACTAATTTGAAAATTACACAGGAATGAAATTTTTAAGGGAAGATGCAAAAGAAAGGGAAAAGAAAGACAAAGCAAACAAAAACAATAAGCATGAAAAGGGAAATCAAGACAAAATAAACAGATTATCTACTGTAAAAAGAACTTAGTAGTGAGATAATTTAATTACCATGCTCAGGATTAACAAAAATCATTACTAGAATTATAGGATAATACAAATTCCATAATTACCACAATGCCAGTAATAAGAAATATACAACAATAAAAAGAATAATAGTAAGAAGAACAACTAAAATAAAATTCCACAAGCTAACGTGTACAACTACAACATATACATATATATACACATTGTATCTATAATAACTACGCCTCTAATAAAGCTCTCCCTCGTCTACCAGGAAGGAGCAGAATTTTTCTAAAACCAGGAACCCTCCAGCTTCGTCAGCGGTCAGCAGAATCAGCAGCCAGAACGGTGAAAAAAAAAAGAAAAAAGATGAAAAAAAGGCTTGACAAAAGAGCGTAATTCGATCCGCGTATCACCCTTAGGGATCTTCAGCCTCTGTCGGAAAAGGGTATTTAATTTAGTCGTCTTCGTAGACATCTTGAGGAATTAGTGTCTTGTGGAATTAGTATCTGGGCATTCGTCTTTCTTTTTCTGGTACTTTCATATGTGTTTCTCTCTCTTTCTCTCTCTCTTTATTCTTGTTTCGTTTTAGATTACGTCATTTTCTCTCTCTCTGTTTCTCTTTCTTCCTCGTCATTTTCTTCACTATCCATTACGTCATTTTCTCTCTCTCTCTCTCTCTCTCTCTCTTATTCTCTTTTACTTTCGATTAATTCATTACCCCCCCTCTCTCTCTCTGTCTTTCTCTTTATTTTCGCCCATTTTCCATTACGTCATCTCTCTCACTCTGTGTCTTTTTCTCTTTATTTTCGGCCGTTTTCTATTACGTCATCTTTCTCTCTCTCTCTCTCTCTCTCTCTCTCTCTCTTTCTCACTCTCTCTCTCTCTGTCTCTTTCTCTTTATTTTCGCCCATTTTCCATTACGTCATCTCTCTCTCTCACCTTTTTCTTCTCTCTTAAGTTCCGATCTATATTTTACTACCCTCTCCACACCTGCTTTCCCCTTTCCCCCCCTCCTCCACCCTCCCCCTCCCTTCCCACTCCCCATCTCCACCCCCCCACCCCCCCAAAAAAAAAACGGACATAGGGGGGTAGATGGAGGGGGAGGGGGGGGGGTAAGTTTGGAAATGTGGGCCCGAGATTCTTCCAGGACAAAGGGACAATTTCGGGTCGTGCTGAAGGCAGACATAACACGTCGATGCAAGTCTTAACGCTTTAACTTGACTTCTTGACTTGACTCCTTCAACCTGGATTGCCGAGCTGCTTGAGGCGCCCTTTGCAGCTCGCCACGTGCTCTTTTTCGCCTGGAGAGTTTGGTGTTTTTTGTTTTTGTTTGTTTGTTTGTTTTTTGGAAGGGGTGTTGTTGATATGGTTGTTGCTAATCTGGTTCATAATTATAATGATGATGATGATGATGATGATGATGATGATAATAGTAATTATGATGATAACAATAATAATAATGATGATGATAATAATAATAATAATAATATTATCATCATTATTGTTGAACATTGTTAATGGCATTACCGGTACATATTGATAATGATATTACTGTCGTTATTATTATTATCATCATTATTGTTGTTGTTATTATTATCATTATCATTATTAATGTTATTATCACCATCCTCATCCTCATCATCACTACATTTATCATTGTTATGATCATCATTTATATTGTTATTTTAAGGGAGGACTTCACATGTTTTAAATACATACACGGAAATACTTCTGGCTACAAATATAGGCAACACACAGACATGTGCACACAAACATACCCATTCACATGAAAACACACACACACACACACACGCACAAACACACACACACACACACACACACAAACAAACAAACAAACAAACAAACACACACACACACAAGAACACGCAGACGAAGAATGACTCATCAATTCTTCTTCGTTTTTCCGACTCCATCAAATCTAACCTAATTTCTACACATCTTTACAAACAAACGAACAAAAAAGAACACCATTTAAAGGCAAGAGAGGCGGTAGGCGGGGAGGACTCGTGACCAATTGATAAAGTGTTCATTAAAGATCCCTATTAGTCACCTTGTTGTCTAACCGCTCCCCGATCAGCTGATTGTGACGTCATCCATCCACCCTAAATATTTCCATAGAGGAAGTGAAAAAGAGAGAGAGAGAGAGAGAGAGAGAGAGAGAGAGAGAGAGAGAGAGAGAGAGAGAGAGAGAGAGAGAGAGAGAGAAATATAAAGATAAAGATAAAGAGAGAGAGAGAGAGAGAGAGAGAGAGAGAGAGAGAGAGAGAGAGAGAGAGAGAGAGAAAGATAAAGATAAAGAGAGAGAGAGAGAGAGAGAGAGAGAGAGAGGGGGGGGGGGAGAGAGAGAGAGAGGGGGGGGGGGGAGAGAGAGAGAGAGTGAGAGAGAGAGGGAGGGAGGGAGGGAGGGAGAGAGAGAGAGAGCGAGAGAGAGAGAGAGAGAGAGAGAGAGAGAGAGAGAGAGAGAGAGAGAGAGAGAGAGAGAGAGGGGGAGGGAGGATGGGAGGGAGGGAGGGAGAGAGAGAGAGAGAGAAAGAGAGAGAGAGTGAAAGAGAGAGAGAGAGAGAGAGAGAGAGAGAGAGAGAGAGAGAGAGAGAGAGAGAATGTGGATTTGGGTGAATGTATATATGTGTGTGTGTGTGTGTGTGTGTGTGTGTGTGTGTGTGTGTGTGTGCGTGTGTGTGCGTGTGTGTGTGCGTGTGTGTGTGTGTGTGTGTGATTATGAGTAATGATTTTAGCGTATTAAAACGAGCGTGTTTGTGATTCTTTATAAATATTAGGGTATTAACGACAAAGGCAAAGTTCTAATCAACCAGTAATATAAGTAATATAAGTAACTTTCTCATGTCATCAGTGCATCAAATCTCGTGACATTAATCAATAAAAACAACAACAAATGTTTAAAATCAAAATGTTAATGTTTTCTTCTGTTTTTAATTTTTTACGCCATATCACATTTTCCTACATCTTACTGCTTTAAAGATAATGTGAATTATGGAAAAAAAAAGTAAATAGATACGAAAATAAACGAAGGAAAAGTAAATAACTCAATATAATAAACAAGTAATTCAGTGTAAATAATAGTAAGAAAGAGATTACATTTTAAAGACAATTAAAATCTCGTGCCAAATCCCGAACTATCATTGTTGTTGTTTTTTTTGTCTTCATCTTTATCTTGTATGTTTACCCAGTCTTTCGTTGACTTAAATTCAGCTTATTTCCTTGGACAGTTATCCCCCCACCCCCCCCCCACCCCCATCCCCCCCAAAAAAAAGCCCGCGAATCTTAAAATAGATTATGGGTCCGTTTTTTTTTAATAGTTTTTGTTTTTTTGATAAAAAATAAATTAATCGATAAGTGAGTAAATAAAGAAATAAAGGAATAAATAGATAAATCAATGAATCGATGCATTAACCAATAAATTACTTAATCATTGAAGGAATAAATAAATAAAGAAGGCATAAATAGATCAAACATTACTCGGCAAATGAATAAATATATTAATAAAATCACAAACCAAACATAAAAACCCAATTAAACCATATACAAACCCAATAAACAATATAGAAAAATCATAAAGACAAATAAACAAAATGCGATCGGCAACGAACTCGACGCCATATTGACTTTTTGCTTCGATCACCTAATACCAGCATTATATTTGAGATCTTAAGCCCGGGATCACGACAGCATTTCCTGGTTGGTTTTGCAAACAGTAGCGTATTTGAAGTCCGTGTATTTTTAACTGTGCAATCACGAGAATGCGTTTTAAGTATTGGGAAGAAAGGAAATTGCGCGATGGTTCTATTTTGCGCAATACTCTGTGCATTTGTTTTTAGTCAGTATAGAGTAACGTATTCTGTTGTTTATTTTCTGTATTTATTCACTTATTTATTACTCTTTTTCTTTATTTTATTTCATTTTTTTTATCATTCTTCCTTCACCATTGGTTTTTCAGTCAATCACAATTCATGCTTGTTTCTTTTCATCTTTGTTTTTTTTTGTCATCTCTTCTTTCTATATTGTGTTTGTTTTTATTAATTATTATAATTTTTCGTTGTCATCATTATATTATTATCATTATTATTATTATTATCATCATCATTTTTATTAGCATTATTACAATTATTATTATTATCATTATTATTATTATCATTATCATTATTATTATTATTATTATCATTATTATTATTATTATTATCATTATTATCATTATTATTATCATTATCATTATCATTACTAAGAATTCATGCAAACATCAATATTCTTTTATCATGGAAAAACGCACATCTATTTGGCAGCTTGTCATTCCTAAACGATGTCATTCGACCCGTCACGTAGTGTGTATTGGGGGGGGGGGGAGAGGGGTAAAAAAGTTACAGTTATCTTCATCTCTGTTTTCTAAAATCCTGACTAAGCCATTATCAGACCGTTCTGTAAGTAGGTTGTGTTAATGGTATATATATATAGAGAGATAGATAGATAGACAGATAGATAGATGTAGATATAGATATGTATTTTTTTTATTTTTTTATTTCTTTCTTTTACTTTTTATTTTTCTTTATTCCGCTTCGTGTACTGTCTAGCAAAATAATGTAAAGCATCATCATACACTGGATATAAGATCCAGTGTAGGCCTATAATTTTGGACCCGTGTAATAATTTCAGTTTTCTCTATCACATCTGTTCAAGCACAAATTATAAATGTTATAAACGCATCTCTCTTGCCGCATCTGTATGGAAATTCCTTACAGGTCCCAATGACTGCTATTATTATGACAATGAAAACGAATTCTTAAAATGTAAATTGACGTCTGCCATCCTTCTATACGTCCAGTTAATACCTATGCATTCTACACGTTCCAAAAACGAATTTCAGTAAAGTTTTGTTCCAGATCTCAAGATGGACACTCAAATTTAAAGATCATCGTTTGAAAAGAACTATAGTCAAGTTCTTTGAAGCCACGTGGTATATAAACTGCATGATACAACTCATAATATAATTCATGTTGTTTGTTTGTTTTTTGTTCATAAACATATAACTCGAAACCACCACATCATCGTGACGTAAATAATTATATAAAAAAAATCTAACAAAACCCGATATAACATACTGAAAAGTCCCTCGTTCTAAGATATAACATTAAAAAAAGAAAAAAAAAACATACTCTAAAGTTCCTCGTTCTAAAACACCATACATAAACCCTGATAATGTGATGGATATGTGACTTCATAAACCAAAACCAGTTCATAATACATCGTACCTGAACAAATTCTCATGGTGTCCTCGTTCAAATGTTCAGATACCAATATTTAGGTGTAAATAGGTAACAACTCTCTACATGCTTCATTTCTTAAACAAACAGATCATATATATAAGGATAGCGGTAATAAGAATCATAATACTAATACAGATGATGATTATGATTGTAACAATAATGATAACAGCAATAATAATCATGGTAATAATAATAATGATAATAATAACGATAATAATAATAATTATGATGATGATAATAATAATAATAATAACAGTAACAATAATAATAAAAAATAACAATCATAACAATAACAACAATAATAATAACATCAATAACAGTAACAACAGCAACAATAATAATAATAATAATAATAATAATAATAATAATAATAATGACAATAATAATGATAATGATAATGATGATGATGGTGAGGATGATGATGATGATTATAATAATAATAATGACGATGATGATGATAGTTATGATAATGATAGCAATGATGATGATGATAATAATGATAATGATGAGAAATAGTAAACAAATAATAGTAATAATGATAACGGTCATTATAATAGTTATAATAATAATTCTTACTACTTTTTGCTATTATCATTATTACAATGATTCTAACAACAACATAATGATAAATAAAAGCAAAGTACTAATAGTAACCCTAAAAATAGAAAATAATAAAGTAACTGGCATCTCCTCCCCAGTCTTGCACAACCGCTAAACATCATTATTACAGACACGTCATCATTACTATCATAATTTTCCCTATCATTTCCTCCCATACACATTTCTCCATCGCCATGACGAATATAATTCTTCCGTCCGTGAACAATAACTTCAATAGATATCAATGATTTATACATTAGGCGTCGACAATAACACAGACAAGTTTTTTTCCCGCCAAAACCTCGACCAGACAAAGGAACGGGTGCGCCGACTGTCGGGGGGGTGGGGGTGGGGGGTAGGAAGCGGGAAGTAGGAGTACGGTGGGTATAGGGGGGGGGGGCACGAGGTAACGGGGTGAGAGATAAGTAGGAGGAGGAGGAGGAGGGGTTATGAGATAGCGTGGGGGAGGAGGCGGAAGGGGAGGAGGAGGAGGAGGAGGAGAAGAAGGAAGAGGAGGAGAGGAGGAGGAGGAGGAGGAGAAGGAAAAGGAGGAGGAGGAGAAGGAAAAGGAGGAGGAGGAGGAGGAGAAGAAGGAAGTGGAGAAGGAGAAGAAGGAAGAGGAGGAGGAAAAGAAGGAAGAGGAGGAGGAGGAGGAGAAGAATAAAAAGGATGCTGAGGAGGAAGAGGAGGGACCGGGAGGAAGTGTAAAGCACGGAGAGGAAGAGGATGAAGAAACTCAACCAATTAGGGAATTAAAAAAAAAAAAACGGATCAGAGAACAAGATACAACAGAGACAAATTAATTCAAAACAAACAGATATAAAAAAACGAGAGACAGAGAGTGGGAGAGAGAGAGAGAGAGAGAGAGAGAGAGAGAGAGAGAGAGAGAGAGAGAGAGAGAGAGAGAGAGAGAGAGAGAGAGAGAGAGAGAAAGAGAGAGAGAGAGAGAGAAAGAGAGAAAGAGAGAGAGAGGCCCCCATCACACTAGATAGAAAGAGGGAGGGGCGGCTACAAGTTGGGGGTAGCTGGGCATCACAGAGGGGGCAGGGGAGGGGGAGTGGGCGTGCGTCCTGTCTCTCTGCGTGGGCTTGAGGCGGCGAAACTGCATCTAGATTTTTTTAGTTTTTTTGTTTTTGTGTTTTTGGTTTTATGTTTTTGGCGGATGTAAACTACTCGTATGTGTGGTTTGAGAATTCCCTTTGTGATATTCGTTTCGTTTGTGAGATAACGGCGACCGAGAGCGTATTGATAAGCGGTGTTGTTTTGTTATTTTTGTTCTTCATCATCATTTTATCACTTGTTTATTATATTGATATTGTTGTTATTATTAATATTATTTGTATTACAGTTTCGATTTTATTTTGTCAGTTTTGTTACTATTATCATCCTCACAACCCTTATCATCATTATTATGATCATTATCATTATTATTACTATTATTGTTGTCGTTGTCGTTACAGGAACTACTACCATTGCTTCTTCTTTAATTGTTATTATAATCATCATCACTATCAATTTCATCAGTATTATTATGCCTTCCTAAATTTCTCTTGCGTAATAACATAACAATTTTTGCTTCTTCATATCACTATTACAATTGTTATTTCTAGATCGCCAGGTGATGAAGCGGTTAATGTTTAAATGTCATTTCCGGTGCGTTAATATAGTGACTAGCTGCCTCCTCTGTACATCCGCTCGAACTATCATTTAAATACTTACAAATAACGCTCAAGCGGCCAGACAGACACGAAAATATCCCTACACCCGCATGAAATATTAATAACTATACTACGTTTTAAGAATACATTCAGGAATTCATGAACATCCGCGTATTTTGTTTCTATTTTTTTTTTTTGTCGTGAAAATTTCCTGCGTTGAAAAAAAAAAAAGAGGCGGCACTGCATGGCAACACTGGACACCCACCAATCAGAGACAATCAGAGTGATGACGTCATGAACCCAGACTGCATGCATTATATGTGATGCTTAACGGACCCATCTGCTGTGATTAGAGATCGTGAGGTAGGTTATGTTATATGATGGGTGGAACACGCACATACGTATATGTATATATATATATATATAAAACTTTCATTTATGCTTAATTTTTTTTTGTTCTTCATTAACCTTATCACCATCATGACTGTTATTGTTATCATTATTATTATTATCTTTATCAATTTTATTATCATTATCGTTATCATCATCATTATCGTCATCATTATTATTATTATTATTATTATTATTGTTGTTGTTATTATTATTATTATTATCATTATTATTAGTATTATTATTATTATCATTATTATTATTATCGTTATTATTATTGCTGTTGTTGTTAATTTTATTGTCGTTGTTGTTGCTGTCTTCATCATCACATTAATTCATTTATAGACCTTATATTCATTACCGTTTATTTCCTCTCCTCTCCTCCCACTCCTCTCCTAGGAACACAAATAGGCGAGTATGAGTAAAAAGAAAATATTAACCAACCCGACAGAAACGAACGGAAAATTTAGAATGAAAATAGAGACAAATCAGACCTTGTCATATTCCCTTTTTCATAAATATCAATGAACTGAAGTGACCCCGCACGATCAAGTTCCGCCGCGGTGACCTTGGCAGCGATAAGGTCAAAGATGTGACACAAGGAGAACAATACCTTAGTGCATGACCAAGTCGAAAGTGGTTGCTTTGTCGTGATTTTGCATGATTTATACGTCCATCTTCATTAACAGAGAGAAAGAATATTTCGTTAATTGAAAGTGAGGCACGTTTTCTTTATTCGTTTTTTTTTTATCGTTAATGTATTAGGTTTATTAAATGTCATGAATATTGTTTGTGTCATTTCGTTATTTGAAGTAATAGAATAGAAATTATTTTTTCCGTGCTCATGTGATGGTATCGTTTATGTGGGTATACTGCGTTTTACACCCACACTATAGTATACACTCAATATGTCTCATTCACGTATAACTACACGCTCTCTCTCTCTCGCACATATACACATGTAATCTTTTTCTCTCTGTCTGTCTCAAAACACACTGTCTGTCTGTCTATCTGACTCTCTCTCTCTCTCTCTCTCTCTCTCTCTCTCTCTCTCTCTCTCTCTCTCTCTCTCTCTCTCTCTCTTCTCTCTCTCTCTGTGTGTGTGTGTGTCTGTGTGTGTGTGTGTCTGTCTGTCTGTCTGTCTGTCTGTCTATCTGACTCTCTCT
This sequence comes from Penaeus chinensis, assembly GCF_019202785.1. Taxonomy (NCBI): domain Eukaryota; kingdom Metazoa; phylum Arthropoda; class Malacostraca; order Decapoda; family Penaeidae; genus Penaeus; species Penaeus chinensis. The sequence goes on along the minus strand of NC_061850.1, from coordinate 3,360,131 downwards.
TCCTCTCTCTCTCTCTCTCTCTCTCTCTCTCTCTCTCTCTCTCTCTCTCTCTCTCTCTCTCTCTCTCTCTCTCACTGTCTGTCTGTCTATCTCACTCTCTCTCTCTCTCTCTCTCTCTCTCTCTCTCTCTCTCTCTCTCTCTCTCTCTCTCTCTCTCTCTCTGGTGTGTGTGTGTGTGTGTGTCTGTCTGTCTTACTATCTGACTGTCTCTCTCTCTCTCTCACTGTCTGTCGTGTCTATCTCATTCTCTCTCTCTCTCTCTCTCTCTCTCTCTCTCTCTCCTCTCTCTCTCTCTCTCTCTCTCTCTCTCTCTTCAAAACAAATAGTAAAAAAGCAGGCAGCCCCCCCCCCTCCACAAATATCCCCCACAGCCCCGCGCTTTGATAATGTGGGGGAATTCCCGCACCTGCAAAGGTCAACAGTGATGCAACGGAAGCCATGGCACCGGCAACAGTACAATCACCAACGGGAGTCAACTGTCGTCAACCCAAGCACCAGCATCAGCTTCAGCACTAGCATCCTCCTCTTCTTCTCTGGCAATCGTGACAGCTCCTGTGCTGAATATCATCATTTTTATTTTACCAGCCAGATGATATTTGAATGCAGTGATAATAGCACAGCCCTTCAGGCACAAATGAAAGCACAGCCAGTTTGGATAGATGCTTTGGTATCTCGCTCTGGCTTTTTGCAGGGCATGTACGCTGTTCTGTCAATAAATTCTATCAAATCAAATCAAATCTCTCTTCTCTCTCTCTCTCTCTCTCTCCTCTTCTCTCTCTCTCTCTCTCTTCTCTCTCTCTCTCTCTCTCTCTTCTCTCTCCCTCTCCCTCTCCCCCCCTCTCTCTCTCCTTTCTCTCTCTCTCCTTCTCTCCCCCTCTCCCCTCTCCTCTCTCTCTCTCTCCTCTCCTCGCTCTCTCTCTCTCTCTCTCTCTTCTCCTCTCCCTCCTCCCCCACCCCTCTCTCTTCTCTCTTCTCTTCCCTCTCCCCCCCTCTCTCTCTTTCTCTCTCCTCTCCCCCCACCTCTCTCTCTCTCTCTCTCTCTCTCTCTCCCCTCTCCCCTCTCTCTCTCTCTCTCTCCCCCCTCCTTTCTCAACACACCCTGAACCCCCCACTTTACCCTCTCATCCCCTGCTCTCTCACACACACACAGCCACCAGTCTCTTCCACCTTTCCCACTCTCTCTCCTCAAATCTTCGCATCTCTCTCTCTCGTCTTTCTCTTCCACGCCCGTCCCGCGCCACCCTCTCTTCTCTCTCTCTCTCTCTCTCTCTCCCCTCCCCCCTCTCTCTCTCTTTCTTTCTCTCCCTCCCTCACGTATACATACATACACACGCACATGAACACAAAAACACCCACATATACCCCCCCCCCCCCCATTGACACACCCACACACACACAGACACACGGACTTCCACGGGGACGATCTCGGCAGATAGAGATCCTACCTCTATCCTTCGCTTAACCCACTTATCAACCCATCCATCGTAGCCACCTGTCAACCGCTGTGTGGTGGCTGAGCGGCTGGACCTGCGCTCTCCCCTCCCTGCCTCCTCCTCCTCCTCCTCCTCTTTCTTCTTCTTCTTTTCCTCCTCCTCTTCTTCTTCTTCCTCCTCCTCCTCCTCCTCCTCCTCCTCCTTCTCTTCTTCTTCCACCTCCTCCTCCTTATCTTCTTCTTCCTTCTCCTCCTTCTCTTCTTCTTCCTCCTCCTCCTCCCTCTCCTTCCATTCCCCTCCTCTTCCTCCTTTTCCTCCTCCTCCCTCTCCCCTTTCCTCCTTCTCCTCCTCCTCCTCCTCCTCCCTCTCCTTCCCCTCCCTTCCTCCTCCTCCTCCTCCCTTTCCCCCCATCCTCCTTCTCCTCCTCCTCCTCCTGCTCCTCCTCTTCCTGCGGTCAGTTTTCATCCTTCTCCCCCCCCCCTCTCCTTACCACTTGATTTTTTCTTAACGTCCCTGTGTTCTGGTTCTCCTCTTCGTTAATTTTCTTAATCTGTAGGGCCTTGTTTTATGTTTTCTGTATTTTGGTATTACTTTCATTTCTTTTCTTTTAAATGTATCCTCCGTTGTGTGTGTGTGTGTGGTTTTTTTTTCATTTGTTTTCGTTCCCTATCTACCCTATTTACTGTATAATTATCACTTCTTTTCTCTCTTTACGTCTTTATCACACCCCTTAACCATTTCCTTTATCCCTTCTCTTTATCTTCCATCCCTCCTTTCCAACCTTC
>NC_061850.1:3345413-3347913 GCF_019202785.1 Penaeus chinensis | reverse complement strand
CCAGATTTTCCTTTCGAAAAGACAATAACAAATACAGTACTTTTTATATAAAGCACGAAGATACAGGAAGAACACAAAAACATAAGAGGCAAGGAATAGTAATACAGATATAGAAAGATATAGAAATACAGGAAACACACGGCAAAAATAAGTTACCATTGTGCTTTCAACAAAACCTCTTTTAGACAACTATTGTGATTTAAATAGCGAGGTAAATCATGCAAAATCCAGCGGTTATTAATTAATAGACGTAGAGTGTATAGACTACTTTCTTGTGTTAGTTGTATTAATGTAATAAATAAATATTATAGAAATAGTGGATAGGCCTACATAGCAAGGCGTAGGCGCAAGACAGAGCCAAAGAGCTGAGAGAGTGACACTACGATAAAGATGAAGAAGAAGGAGGAAGAAGAGAATGAATAAGAATAAGAAGAGAAGACGAGGTAAAACAAACAAACAAACAAACGACCCACACAGAATAAGCCAAGCATAAAAGCCCTTTTCTAGATTAAATACTATATAAAATAAACCTACAAAACTTCATAATCTCCCAAAGACCAAAGGCGATTATTTCGTGTTAGCTGGACCGATCACAGGGTAAAGACTTGGGTATTAGATCCAATGTAGTTAGACATTCATAAGAGAATACCAAACACAGACGCGAATTGAAGTACGTTGGTCACGTGGTAAGAAGATTTAATGATTTAATTCAGCCTCATCATTACACCATCAGTTCATCACTCAGCTCAGGCCTATCAGCACGGTCGATTCCTATGCCTTGTCGTCACTCTTCTTGATAGGCACGTCACGCTGGGAGGGAGGGGGCGGCTCCAGCTTCTGTTGAGGGGGTCAGAGGTTAGTGTGGATATGGTTATTGTTATTATTATTATTAGTGTTATTATTATTAATCTTAGTATTATCATTATTATTATTAACATTATTATTTTTTATTATTATATTCCTTGTTATTATTATCATTATTATTTTTTATTATTATATTCCTTGTTATTATTATCATTATTATAATTATTATTTTTATTATATACCTTATTATCATTATCATTTTATTTATTATTATTGTTGTTGTTGTTTGGTTGCTGTTGTTGTTGTTGTTGTTATCAATGACATTATTATTATCATCATCATGATTATGATAATTATCATCATTGTTATCGTTATTATCATCGTTTTCATTATCATGATAATAATAATGGTAATAAAGATATTAATAATAGTAATAAACATTACAGTGATAATGATAATTATGATATAATAATAGTAACAATAATAATATTATTAATATTTAGAAAAACAAATATTATTATTATTATGATTATCATTATTACTATTATTATTACCATTATTAGTATTATTATTGGTATTATTATCATTATTGTTACCAATATTATCATGATTATAATTGTTTTCTTTACCATTATCATGCTTTTCTTGGCTATAACAGATTCAGATCGACGCTTTGAAAATATGCAACATTTAGCAACAAGAATCCAGAAAAAAAATTTAAATCCACATCAGGCCACACAGCCATAAATTTTATTTCTATCTTCATAAATTCACTTTTCACGACTCTGTTGCGAAAATCAGAACTATAAATATCTATGCCAGCCTTAAGGTTGAAAATTGAATATGTGTAATACAATTTTGAATACAAAAATAGATTTTAATAAACGGCATTTCCCTCAAATTCCACGTATATTAAAAAAAAAAAAAAAAAAATACCATCAAAGATATCAGATATCCCAATTTTTTCTAAAAAAGTAAGACAAAAAATAAAAATTGAGAGAAAAAATAGATAAATAGATAATAAAAAAATAGAGAGAATAAAATAGATAAATAGATAATAAACAAATAGAGAAAAAAATAGATAAATAGATCATTTAAAAAAATAGAAAAAAAAATAGATAAATAGATCATTAAAAAAAATAGAGGAAAAAATAGATAAATAGATAATTGCAAAAAATACCCGAAGAAAACGCAAAAAATCACAAAAAAACATATATAAAAAAAAAACAAGAACGACAGTCACATGTTTTCGCTCCTCCCTTCCGCCTGGTCCTTCGAGAGACACTCAGTCACGAACCTTCTTGGGCGCCTCGATCGTCAGCACTCCGTCGGGCGAGAGGGTCGAGCCTACCATATCCATCATGACATCTTCGGGCAGCCGGTATTTCCTGCAGAGGAGGAGGTAATGGTAGTGGTGGTGGTAGAAACAGTAGGTGTTTGTAGTAACGTTAGTAGTAGTGGCACTAACACTGGTAGGTAGTAATAGTAAGTGATAGGGGTAGTAATGGCTTCAGTAGTAGTAGTATCCGTAGTAGTAGTAGTGCTGCTACTAGAGTAGTTGCAATGATAACAATAATGATAATAACGATAATAATGATAAAATAATATGATTAATTCTGATAATAGTATTAGTAATTAATATAATAGTCATAATACTTAGATCATAATGACAATGATAACAATGATAATAGTAACA
>NC_061850.1:3317913-3322913 GCF_019202785.1 Penaeus chinensis | reverse complement strand
CTCTCTCTCTCTCTCTCTCTCTCTCTCTCTCTCTCTCTCTCTCTCCCTCTCTCTCTTTCCTTCTCTCTCTTTCCCCCCCCCCCTCTCTCTCGCTCTCTCTCTCTCTCTCTCTCTATCTCTCTCTCTCTCCCTCTCTCTCTCTCTCTCTCTCTCTCTCTCTCTCTCTCTCTCTCTCTCTCTCTCTCTCTCTCTCTCTCTCTCTCTCTCCCTCTCTCTCTCTCTCTCTCTCTCATTCTTACCCACACCTTCCTTTTCCCCTTCTCTTTTGCTACCACCCTTCTATGTATCTATTTTCCTCTTCCTGTCATTTCCTTGGATCTTTTATCAAATGTCTTCTTATTATTCTTATCATCTTTCCTCCCCTTTTTCCTCTTTCTCTTGCTTTCTTTCCTATATCTCCCTTTTTATTATCCTACTACCACCTATCTTCACATCTCTTTCTATTTTCATCATTTTCTCTTTCTTCTCTTTCTATTATTTCTTACCAATCCTTCCCCTTCTCACTTCTTCCCCTCTCTTATGTTTTCTACCATCCCTGCCTTCCTTCCTCATATCTCCTCCTTCCTTTTCTAATATTTCCTTCCATCCTTCCCTCATATTTCCTCTCTCCATCATTTTCAATCGTCACTCCCTCTAGTTTCCTCTCACCCTTCCCTTACACATTCATTCTCTATCACTTTCGGTTGTCATTTTCTCTAGTTCTCTCCCATCTTTCCTCACACCATTTTCTGTCATCCTTTTTTTCTCGTTTCCTTCCACCCTTCCTTATATCTTCCCTTCTTCTTATATCTATTATCACTTCCTCTCGTTTCCTCCCATTCATTTTCGTACTTTCTCCTCCTCTCTCTATCCCTTTCTATCACCCTTTCCCCTTGTTTCCTCCCATCCGTCTCCACACCTTCCCCTCCTCTCTCTATCCCTTTCTATCGCCCTTTCTCCCTTGTTCCCTCCCATCCGTCTCCGCACCTTCCCTCCTCTCTCTATCCCTTTCTATCGCCCTTTTCCCTTGTTTCCTCCCATCCGTCTCAACACCTTCCCCTCCTCTCTCTATCCCTTTCTATCGTCCTTTCCCCTTGTTCCCTCCCATCCGTCTCCGCACCTTCCCCTCCTCTCTCTCTCCCTTTCTATCGCCCTTTCCCCTTGTTTCCTCCCATCCGTCTCCACACCTTCCCCTCCTCTCTCTCTCCCTTTCTATCGCCCTTTCCCCTTGCTTCCTCCCCATCTTACCAGCAAAGAGAAGGGCCAGAACACAGCCATGGACCGGTCTCTTTCCTCAGGCGCCCTTGACACCAGCGTCAGAGCCTCGAGCCAATAAGGCGCCGTGAAGTCTACAACAGTCTCGCGTGTTTCTGGGTCGGGGTAGGGAGAGGGATATTTTTTTTTATGAATGAATGAGTAGATGGATTGTTCGGTTTTTGAATGAATGGGTGAGTGCGTGGGTGGGTGGGTGGGTGGGTGTTTGGGTGGATGAATGAATGGGAGGATTATTTGGATGAGTGGATGGACTGCTGGATTTACGAAGGAACGAGTGGGTGAAAATTGAGTAGATTCGATGTTGGGTTCATTAATGGATGACTGAATGGACGGATGAGTGAATGAACTGCTAGATTTATGAATGAATCAGTGACTAAACTATAAAGCTATTACTATCAATGTATAGAGGAACTGGTGACTAGTATAATGAACTGATTAGTAAACGACCGAGTGCCCGAGTAATTCAGTCAACCTTCATTTACTGACTCTTTTAATGAAGGAGTTAGTGATTGGACGAATTACCGAATGTCTGAGATATGTTATCAAATCAGTTCATTAGTTTACGCATGCGCGGGTAAAATCTATCAATGAATGAAAACGTGAATCGATAGGAGAGTGAACTAATGATCTAATCCATTAAAAAATCAATCAGTTATTTATTGAATTTTATCAAAGAATGAATTCTTGCGTGGAGACAGTTTAATCCATTAATAGATAAATTAATTAATAGATAAATTATATACTGAATATATTAATCAATGTACACGCAGATACACCACCTTTTGATGAATGAAAAATGAGTGAACTACCTTCATCTTCTCTCTCTCACCTGTGATAGTGATCTCGCAGATGGCAAAATGCGCCTCCTGCCTCGCTGTCATGCCGATCAGCCCTGTCACAGATCCGTCAGGCTGCGGTCCGCCCCATGAATTGTCTGGCGGAGGTTCGATACGGTACCTGCGGGTTGAGAGAGAAAACGGGAAACGATTGGTAGCTGCGGGTTGTGAGAGAAAACGGGAAATGTTCGGTACCTGCGTGTTGAGAGAGAAAACGGGAAACGTTCGGTAGCTGCGGGTTGTTAGAGAAAACGGGAAACGATCGGAATTGAAAGAAAATGGGCTGCGATTTAAGGCATCCTCCACCAAAGTCCGTGTATTTTATATGGCCTTTTAAGACGTTATTATCCTTATTACTATTATTATCATTATCGTTATTATTGTTATTATTATTACTATTGTTATTATCATGAGTATTATTGTCATTACTATCATTACTTTTCTTACTTTCATCATTATTATTGCTGTTACTACCACTATCACCACTGCGATTCTTGTAATTGCAGTGATTACTGGTACTACCATTGTGCTCTCATAATCAATATCGTCATTACAATTATCAATATCGTTATCTCTGGTCCTTCGTCAGCTTACTTTTATCACTATCGTAATCATCATTATAAACATTACCTGTCATTAACAGAATCACCATCGCCGTGGTCTTTTGCTTTCGCTCTCCTCCCCTGCCTTATAACAAATCTTTATTTTTATCTTTAGCTCTACTCCCTCGTTCTTAAACTTATCTTTATCTTTCGCTCTCCGCCTTTTTATAAATGATCTTATCTTTATTTTCCCTTATTCTCCCACTTCTTATACTTATCTTTATCATTCGGTCTCCTCCTCCTTTTTATAAATTATCTTATCTTTATTTTCCCTTATTCTCCCACTTCTTATACTTATCTTTATCTTTCGCTCTCCTTCTTATGAATGATCTTATCTTTATTTTCCTTTATTCTCCCACTTCTTATACTTATCTTTATCTTTCGCTGTCTGTCTCCTTCTTATACATTATCTTTTGCTATCCTCTTCCTGAACTTTATCTTCCCTTATTATACCCCCTCCTTATACTCACGAGAAATTCAACTTCCGACTGAAGGTGTTGAGAATATTAACATCAATGCCGGAATCGGGGACGACTCTCCCGTCCCCCAGCCTCGTGATACCGAAGAAGGGCCAGTTGTTGTTGACGGAGACGACCAGCTCGCGCCCCTGGAAGTCCGTGTAGAGCTTCAGGAGGTCCGGGAGGAGAGAGTCCCTGAGTTGCAGCCGCGGGGGTCCTTCTGCCGGTCGCTGCCACTTCCCGACGTTGACTAATCTGTGTGATGGAGGACCTTTTACCAAGTGGTGAAGGACGAGTACGTTTGTGTCGTCAGAGAGGTGTGCTTTGTATATTGCTACATGTATGTATATCTATCTCTCTATCTATCTATCTCTATATATATATATATATATATATATATATTAAAGTAAACGTGAGACACAGACGCACAGTCAGTCAATTAATAAGTGAACATTCAAAATAAATAGTAAGAAATATCAATACTCAAGTTCACTGACCTTGGTTGACCTGTCGGGTCCACTCTGACAGACAACACCCTGTACACGGCAGCTGATTCTTTCAAGAAAATTGTCACCTGAGGACATAGCGAACTTTTACTGACTAAAATTATGAAAAATATCCGAATTATGAAACTTGTAATGAAGAATAATGTTTGGTAATAGGACAGTTTGTGGTTGTTAATTATATGCTCCCTAAAGCTCCTCTAAAATACGTACAGGTCTCAATGTGACAAATGTAGAAAATGTATAAATGAGAATGAATGGATTCAGAGCGTAAGCGATGTATTCGGTGCATTGCGATTATATCTTATATCACAGAGATATACGTATATCCCTAATGAAGTCATGATCGAAACCTTTCAAATACATTTTTTTTTTTACTCTAAAGATCTCCATTTTCATTTTCTCCATTTTTCTCTTTAAAAAAAACATAGCCTTTATCTTCACGATACTTTTGAAAGAAAAAAAACATACACTTTATCATCACGATACTTAAAAAAAAAATCACACACTTTATCATCACGATACCTTTGAAATACTCCCATCTAAAAATCTACTTGCTATACATCACGAATTATCAGTAATAAATGACTTTTTTGAGCTGAAGACGAGGCGAACCTGTAATCCTTCCCGGATCTCTGATTCTAGGGTCCCGATGACGTCACCGATCACGTGATCTTGAGGAATCAGGAACCACTGAACCACAAGAGATTCGAGCGCGCGGGTTCGAACCTTAGTAAAAAGAAAAAAAAAAAAAGATACGTGGATGATTAAATGAATACGATAAAAAATAAGATTTTGATAATAATGATAAGAATAACAATGATAATAAAATGGTAAATATTGTTAGTTAAGATAGGGTTTCTGATACATATGTGGTGGAAGAAGGCTATAACGACCTTAATCTCTACAGATATAGCATTATTTTTTTACTATGGGCATTTTCTAGTAGAAATTTGATTTGTATGTTCGCTTGGGATATGTCATAATGGGTTATATAGTTATTAGTATATATCTGTATATAGTGCAGGTAAATCGGGCCACAAGATTTTATAGTCACCCATGAAATTTACAGAAAATGTTTGCATATTTAATAAAGAATCTCTAAATATCGGGTAGACTTGAGAAATTTTAGTTAACACTTCAATATTACTGTATATGCTTCATCATACTGCTTTTATTCTAACAAAAAGAAATGCATTGATTTAACATAACTCGAAACAACATGTCTACCTAATGCAATCACGTATGTAACACACACACGCACACGCACACACACACACACACACACACACACACACAAACTCACACACAGTCATTTTAACATCCCGCTCACCTGTCTGAGTAATT